>NC_058415.1:7113956-7142882 GCF_002201575.2 Neomonachus schauinslandi
GTGATGGCGATGGTGGTGATGGTAGTGGTGATGGTGGTAGTGATGGTGTTGATGGTGGTGATGGTGATGGTGGTGATGGTAGTGATGATGGTGGTGATGATGGTGGTGATGATGGTGGTGGCATTGGTGATGATGATGACTTTGGTATTGGACATAGAGCTAAATGGCCAGATTTGAGAATATTTAGGAAGTAAAATCCATAGAATTTAGGGATAGATTTGATAGATGTATTGATGGAGAAGAAGACATCAAGGGTAATTCCTAGGTTTTGGCTTGTTCGTAAAGTGGGGATGGAGCAGGGAGGAGAAATCAATAATTCAGTTCTGGGCATGCTGATTTGAGATGCTTTTCAGGTTCCACTTCTTCCTCAGTTCCTTTCCACAGATGGTGTTCTCACTTTCCTTTTTGTTGCCTAAATGAGAGCTCATAAACTCGAATTCTTTCTGGGACCAGGCAGTAACTGGAGTGAGTGAAGCTGGCTGGGTCAGGGAGATATTTAGAATGGTGAGAACTTCACTAACCTGTTGAGAGCATGACCCATGGGGGTGGCTGTGACTCGGCTTCGCGCACTGGGAGGCTGAGTGTTTTTCAAGAGGAGCAAAAAAAATAAACTAAATAAATCACGATTTTTATGTTTATTAGTGAGCAACTACTTCAGTGCTTGGAAAAAAAATACCTGTAAGGCACAGTCATGTGGATCAAGCAAAAGTAATCTGGGACCCATGGGTAGCCAGATTAAAATTTTGGTTCTAAATCATTCATTAACAATAATTTACTCATCACATTATTGGTTCAGTACATTTCAGTACAATTATTGGGATCAAAGTTTTCTGATAACATAGCATTATTAAGAGCTACTTGCATTTGAATTTTACCAAAATGTACTATATACTCAATTTTAGAACATTTTTTAATTTTTAAAATTTCCATTTTGAAAATTACATCCTCCAGAAGGTTGTACAGATAGAATAATGAATATACCTTCACTTAGATTTACCATTTGTAAAGCATTTCTCCACATTGGCGTTCTCTTCCCCCACTAGCTGAGCTCCTGCCCCCCGTTTCTGAACCATTCCAGGGTAAATTGCAGACATCATGACCCCTTATACTTCAACATGTAGCCCTGAATTACAGTGACATTCTTTTACATAACCACAATGCAGTGATCTGACTGAGGATTGATACAACACTGATATCTAATGCAGTTCATATTCAGTTTTGCAGTTCTCTGATCCAGAATTCGGTGGGATCACTCATCGTATTTGATTGCTGTGTATATTTAGTCTCCTTTAATCTGGAACAGTTCCTCATGTCTTTGATGACACTGACATTTTTGAAGAGTACAGGCCAGCCATTTTAGAGAATGCCCCTCAATTTGAGTTTGCTTGATTGGTTCCTCATGGTTAGACTCAGGTTATGCATTTTTGGCAGCAGCACTGTGTAAGTACTGTGTCCTCAGTGCATCACGTTGGGAGGCACATGATGTCACTTTGATCCTTTAGGGAAGGATGTATCTGCCAGATTTCCCCACTTCTAGGAACTTATCCCCTTTGTAATCAGCAAGTACCCTGTGGAGAGACAGTTTGAGACTGTGAATAGTCTCTTCACCAACAGATTCTCACCTAGTGGTTTAGAATCCACTGAAAATTGCCATCTAAATCTGTCATTACTATGTAGGTTGTAAATCTGTGATTTTTAAAATTTATTTATTTTGAGAGAGAGTGCATGCACATGCAGACACACAAGTGGGGGGAGGGGAAGAGAGAGAGAAACCTAAGCAGGCGCCACGGTCAGCCCAGAGCCTGACACGGGGCTCGATCTCACAGTCCTGAGATCATGACCTGAGCTGAAACCAAGAGTTGGACGATCAACAACTGAGCCACCCAGGTGCCCTGCAGATCTGTGATTTTTTAAAACCGACATTTCTTCTGTGTTTATTAATATTCCACTGTAAGGAAGAACTTTCTCTTCCCCATTTACTTACTTACTTTGATATCTTTCTGTATTCCATTGCACACCTGGATTCTTTTTGTGTCCAAAGTCTTCTTTTATTTTTTATTTTTTATTGTTACGTTAATCACCATACATTACATCATTAGTTTTTGATGTAGTGTTCCATGATTCATTGTTTGTGCATAACACCCAGTGCTCCATGCAGAACGTGCCCTCTTTAATACCCATGACCAGGCTAACCCATCCTCCCACCCCCCTCCCCTCTAGAACCCTCAGTTTGTTTTTCAGAGTCCATCGTCTCTCATGGTTTGTCTACCCTTCCGATTTCCCCCCCTTCATTCTTCCCCTCCTGCTACCTTCTTCTTCTTTTTTTTTTTCCTTAACATATATTGCATTATTTGTTTCAGAGGTACAGATCTGTGATTCATCAGTCTTGCACAATTCACAGCACTCACCATAGCACATACCCTCCCCAATGTCTATCACCCAGCCACCCCATCCCTCCCACCCCACCCCCCACTCCAACAACCCTCAGTTTGTTTCCGGAGATTAAGGATTCCTCATGTCAGTGAGGCCATATGATACATGTCTTTCTCTGATTGACTTACTTCGCTCAGCATAACACCCTCCAGTTCCATCCACATCGTTGCAAAATGGCAAGATCTCATTCCTCTTGATGGCTACATAATATTCCATTGTATATATATATACCACTTCTTCTTTATCCATTCATCTGTCGATGGACACCTGGGCTCTTTCCATAGTTTGGCTATTGTGGACATTGCTGCTATAAACATTGGGGTGCAGGTGCCCCTTCAGATCCCTACATTTGTATCTTTGGGGTAAATACCCAGTAGTGCAATTGCTGGGTCATAGGGCAGCTCTATTTTCAACTTTTTGAGGAACCTCCATACTGTTCTCCAGAGTGGCTGCACCAGCTTGCATTCCTACCAACAGTGTAGGAGGGTTCCCCTTTCTCCCTGCCAACATCTGTTGTTTCCTGACTTGTTAATTTTAGCCTTCTGACTGGTGTGAGGTGGTTATCTAATTGAGGTTTTGATTTGGATTTCCCTGATGCCGAGCGATGTGGAGCACTTTTTCATGTGTCTGTTGTCCATTTGGATGTCTTCTTTGGAAAAATGTCTGTTCATGTCTTCTGCCCATTTCTTGATTGGATTCTTTGTTCTTTGGGTGTTGAGTTTCATAAGTTCTTTATAGATTTTGGATACTAGCCCTTTATCTGATATGTCATTTGCAAATATCTTCTCCCATTCTGTCGGTTGTCTTTTGGTTTTGTGGACTGTTTCTTTTGCTGTGCAAAAAGCTTTTTATCTTGATGAGGTCCCAATAGTTCATTTTTGCCCTTGCTTCCCTTGCCTTTGGTGATGTTTCTCGGAAGAAGTTGCTGTGGCTGAGGTCGAAGAAATTGCTGCCTGTGTTCTCCTTTAGGATTTTGATGGACTCCTGTCTCACATTGGGGTCTTTCAACCATTTGGAGTCTGTTTTTGTGTGTGCTGTAAGGAAATGGTCCAGTTTCATTCTTGTTCATGTGGCTGTCCAATTTTCCCAACACCATTTGTTGAAGAGACTCTCTTTTTTCCATTGGACATTCTTTCCTGCTTTGTCAAAGATGAGTTGACCATAGAGTTGAGGGTCCATTTCTGGGCTCTGTTCTGTTCCATTGATCTGTGTGTCTGTTTTTGTGCCAGTACCATACTGTCTTGATGATGATAGCTTTGTAATAGAGCTGGAAGTCCGGAATTCTGATGCCGCCAGCTTTGCTTTTCTTTTCCAACATTCTTCTGGCTATGCGGGGTCTTTTCTGGTTCCATACAAATTTTAGGATTATTTGTTCCATTTCTTTGAAAAAAGTGGATGGTCTTTTGATGGGGATTGGATTGAATGTGTAGATTGCTCTAGGTAGCATTGACATTTTCACAATATTTGTTCTTCCAATCCATGAGCATGGAATGTTTTTCCATTTCTTTGTGTCTTCCTCAATTTCTTTCATGAGTATTCGATAGTTTTCTGAGTACAGATCCTTTGTCTCTTTGGTTAGATTTATTCCTAGGTATCTTATGGTTTTGGGTGCAATTGTAAATGGGATCGACTCCTTAATTTCTCTTTCTTCTGTCTTGTTTTTGGTGTATAGGAATACCACTGACTTCTGTGCATTGATTTTATATCCTGCCCCTTGACTGAATTCCTATATGAGTTCTAGCAGTTTTGGGGTGGAGTCTTTTGGGTTTTCTACATAAAGTATCATATCATCTGCAAAGAGTGAGAGTTTGTCTTCTTCTTTGCCGATTTGGATGCCTTTTATTTCTTTTTGTTGTCTGATTGCTGTGGCTAGGACTTCTAATACTATGTTGAATAGCAGTGGTGATAGTGGACATCCCTGCCGCGTTCCTGACCTTAGGGGGAAAGCTCTCAGTTTTTCCCCATTGAGAATGATATTCACTGTAGGTTTTTCATAGGTGGCTTTTATGATATTGAGGTATGTACCCTCTATCCCTATATTCTGAAGAGTTTTGATCAAGAAAGGATGCTGTACTTTGTCAAATGCTTTTTCTGCATCTATTGAGAGGATCGTATGATTCTTGTTCTTTCTTTTGTTAATGTATTGTATCACGTTGATTGATTTGCGGATGTTGAACCAACCTTGCAGCACAGGGATAAATCCCACTTGGTCGTGGTGAATAATCCTTTTAATGTACTATTGGATCCTATTGGCTAGTATTTTGGTGAGAATTTTTGAATCCATGTTCATCAAGGATATTGGTCTGTAATTCTTTTTGATGGGGTCTTTGTCTGGTTTTAGGAACAAGGTAATGGTGGCCTCCTAAATGAGTTTGGAAGTTTTCCTTCCATTTCTATTTTTTGGAACAGTTTCAGAAGAATAGGTATTAATTCTTCTTGAAATGTTTGGTAGAATTCCCCTGGGAAGCCATCTGGCCCTGGGCTTTTGTTTGTTGGGAGATTTTTGATGACTGCTTTAATTTCCTTAGTGGTTATAGGTCTGTTCTATACAGGTTTTCTATTTCTTCCTGGTTCAGTTTTGGTAGTTGATACATCTCTAGGAATGCATCCATTTCTTCCAGGTTATCTAATTTGCTGGCATAGAGTTGCTCATAATATGTTCTTATAATTGTTTGTATTTCTTTGTATTGTACAAAAGATTGTATCCCAATCTTTTGGTACCGGTTGAGACATGATTTGTGACCTAGGATGTGATCTATTCTGCAGAATGTTCCATGGGCACTAGAGAAGAATGTGTATTCCATTGCTTTGGGATGGAATGTTCTGAATATGTCTGTGAAGTCCATTTGGTCCATGATGTGTCATTTAAAGTCTTTATTTCTGTGTTGATCTTTTGCTTAGATGATCTGTCCATTTCAGTGAGGGGGGTGTTAAAGTCCCCCACTATTATTGTATTGTTGTCAATGTGTTTCTTTGCTTTTGTTATTAATTGCCTTATATAACTGGCTGCTCCCATGTTAGGGGCATAGATATTTACAATTGTTAGATCTTCTTGTTGGATAGACCCTTTAAGTAGGATATAGTGTCCTCCCTCATCTCTTATTACAGTCTTTGGTTTAAAATCTAATTTGTCTGATATAAGGATTGCCACCCCAGCTTTCTTTTGGTGTCCATTAGCATGGTAAATGGTTTTCCACCCCCTCACTTTCAATCTGGGGGTGTCTTTGGGTCTAAAATGAGTCTCTTGCAGACAGCATATCGATGGGTCTTGTTTTTTAATCCAGTCTGATAGCCTGTGTCTTTTGATTGGGGGCATTTAGCCCATTTACATTCAGGGTAACTATTGAAAGATAGGAATTTAGTGCCATTGTATTGCCTGTAAGGTGACTGTTACTGTATATTGTCTGTGTTCCTTTCTAGTCTATGTTGCTTTTAGACTCTCTCTTTGCTTAGAGGACCCCTTTCAAGATTTCTTGTAGGGCTGGTTTTGTGTTTGCAAATTCCTTTAGTTTTTGTTTGTCCTGGAAGCTTTTTATCTCTTCTTCTATTTTCAATGACAGCCTAGCTGGATATAGTATTCTTGGCTGCATATTTTTCTCGTTTAGTGTTCCAAATATATCATGCCAGTCCTTTCTGGCCTGCCAGGTCTCTGTGGATAGGTCTGTTGCCAGTCTAATGTTTCTACCGTTGTAGGTTACAGATCTCTTCTCCCGAGCTGCTTTCAGGATTTTCTTTGTCTCTGAGACCTGTAAGTTTTACTATTAGATGTCGGGGTGTTGATCTATTTTTATTGATTTTGAGAGGGGTTCTCTGTGCCTCCAGGATTTTGATGCCTGTTTCCTTCCCCAAATTAGGGAATTTCTCTGCTATAATTTGCTCCAATATACTTTCTGCCCCTCTCTTTCTTCTTCTTCTGGGATCCCAATTATTCTAATGTTGTTTTGTCTTATGGTATCGCTTATCTCTCAAATTTTGCCCTCATGATCCAGTAGTTGTTTATCTCTCTTTTTCTCAACTTCTTTATTCTCCATCATTTGGTCTTCTATATCACTGATTCTCTCTTCTGCCTCATTTATCCTAGCAGTTAGCGCCCCCATTTTTGATTGCACCTCATTAATAGCCTTTTTGATTTCGACTTGGTTAGATTTTAGTTCTTTTATTTCTCCAGAAAGCGTTTCTCTAATAACTTCCATGCTTTTTTCAAGCCCAGCTAGTATCTTTAAAGTGATGATTCTGAACTCTAGATCTGACATCATACTAATGTCCGTATTGAGAGTAGGCCCCTGGCAGTCGGTACTACCTCTTGTTCTTTTTGTTGAGGTGATTTTTTCCATCTTGTCATTTTGCCCAGAGGAGAATAGATGAATGAGAGAACAAAATGTTAACAGGGTAACAACGTCCCCAGAAAATATACTCTAAACAAATCAGAAAAGACCTGAAGCCGGGAGAAAAGAAAGGGAAAGAAAAAAAAAAAGAAAGAAAAAGATAAAAACAAACAAAAACAGAACAAAACAAAAAAAAAACAGAATATGATCAAATATGATCAGGCTGGTGCATAGATCAGTGCCACACACTAGATTTTGGGTGTATTTTGTTCTTTAGAAGAAAGTGCCTCCCAAAATTTTAAAGAAAGAAAAACTTATATATGCACAAAAATAAGGGTTGATATGATGAAGGGAGGAATATGACTGTAAAGATGAAAATTTTAAAAAATTTTATGAAAGGAATTGATAAGTTGTTTGAAAAAAGAAAGAAGAGGATTTAAAAAAAAAAGAAAAAAAAAGAAAAAAAAAGGGAGAGAATGTGATCAGGCAGGAGACTAGAACAAAGCCATACACTAGAGATGTAGGGTATATTTTGATCTGTTAGAAGAAACTGTATCTCAAAATTTTAAAGAGAGAACAACTTATATATATATATGCCAAAAATAAGGGTAGCTACTATGAAGGGATAGAATATGACTCTAAAAATGAAAAATAAAAATGTCTTTTAAAAAAGGGATTGATAAAATGTTGGTTGAAAAGGGAAAAAGGAAAATTAAAAGAAGAAAGTTAAAAAATTAACTTTGAAAGACTAATTCATGGAAAAAAGAATTCATGGTAAAAAAACCATGAATTCCATGTGCAGTATTCCCCTAGCTCTGGAGTTCTGCCATTCTCATTGATCGGTAAACTTGGTCTTGGCTGGCTGTTCTCGCTGATCTTCTGGGGGAGGGGCCTGTTTCTGTGGTTCCCAAAGATCTTTGCTGGAGGCGGAATGGCCCTGCCCTTGCCGGTCTGGGCTAAGTAATCTGCAGGGGTTTGCTCTCGGGAGCTTTTTTCCCTGCAAGCTTTCGGTACAGCTTTGGAGGCCAAGAGTGAAAATGGAGGCCTCCCAATCTCTGGCCCGGAGGAGCTGAGAACTTGGGGCCCGCTCCTCAGTGCGCCCCAGAGAAAAGCATTCAGTCACTCCCGTCTCCCTGGTCTCTGGCTGCACTCTGTGCTCCCCTGGCCTGTGACCGAGCGTTTCTGTCTCTGGCACCCGACCCCATGTGGAGTCTCCAAAGCCAGCAGATCCCTGCGGTGCACTCCCGCGCTTCTCCTCCCCGGGGGAAGAAGGGGAGTCTCCCCGGATCTGCCGCTTGTTGGGTCCCTGCTGGAAGAGCAGTGGCCCAGCTGTGCCGCGGATCACGGTTTATGGCAACCCCGAGCTGAGAGCCCGCCTCTCGGCTCCGCCTCTGCAGCCGGCTTCCCTGCTCCGATCCCTGGGAGCTCTGCTGCACTCAGGCACCCCCGGTCTTTCTGTGACCCCGAGGGTCCTGAGACCACACTGTCCTGCGAGGATTCCACCCCCCATTGGCCCCTGGAGCGACGTCCCTCAGCGGAGCAGACTTCTAAAAGTTCCGATTCTGTGCCCCGCGGCTCTATCACTTGCCAGAAGCGGCCCACGGAGGCCCCTCCCCCGCCATCTATCCTCCCGAATATCGCCTCGGATTCACTTCTCCGCAGTCCTACCTTCCAGAAAGTGGTCTCTTTTCTGTTCAGAGAGTTGTTGCTATTCTTTTCTTCGATCTCCTGTTGATTTCGTAGGTGTTCAGAATGGTTTGATCCCTATCCAGCTGAATTCCTGGGACCAGACGAAATCCAGGTCTCCTACTCCTCCGCCATCTTGCTCTGCGCCCCTGTGTCCAAAGTCTTCTAACCTATTATTATTGTTGCCGCCATTGCCCACAGTTGGCTAGTGGGAGCCCTGTGCTCCTGTGTTCCTTGTCATGTCCTCATTAGTTTCTGAGGATTTACTTTCTGCCACAAGATGCTTATGGCTTTCTTAGTACTTTCCCTGCCCCAGCCCTGGAATCAACCATTTACCCAAGGGCCCCACTTCCTTTTAGTGGGGAATGTATTTAGAAACTAAAATATTTTAGAAACTAAAACTAGGTGTGCTCACCATTACTAAAATGTCATTGATTCTCGGTGCTTCCAGGGGACAGAGCTAGGAGGCATGTATTTTTATGTATTTATTTATTTATTATTTTTTAAAAGATTTTATTTATTTATTTGACAGAGAGAGAGAGAGTGAGAGCAGGAACACAAGCAGGGGGAGTGGGAGAGGGAGAAGCAGACTCCCTGCTGAGCAGGGAGCCCGATGTGGGACTCGATCCGAGGACCCTGGGATCATGACCTGAGCCGAAGGCAGACGCTTAACGACTGAGCCACCCAGGCGCCTGGAGGCATGCAGTTTTAAACATTTGGAGGTTCATACTGATACTTGTAAATCTAGTCAAAGACTAGAGGGCCTTCCTTACTGTCCCTCACTGCATCCATTGGTCTGTCTTCCCTCTCCCACACTGAGTGCCTGGCCCCCCTAATGATATTAATGTATTTGCTCATTTAAAGCATGACTTTTAAAGGAGTAGAATGTTCTTCTTTGCCTCCCTTCTTTTCTAGCTGCTGAGATCACTTATTTTGGTATTCTTCGTATATGTGCTGCCGAAGCGAGCACTATTTTGGTATTCTTCGGTTTCTAGAGTTTTTTCTCCTTAATTTTCTCACTTACACGCATGTTCAGGTTTCTCTAAGCATATCTTTGCAGAGATTTCACCATGTAGAAGTACTGTATTAATATTATTTATCATAAATCAAACAAAGAACAAGTCCCTTGTTTTGAGTGAGGCTGGGATGGGGGTTGTTGCTAATACTTTCCATCTGCTTGGCAGTTTACAGCTTACCGAGTACTCCTTTACATGTGCTACTTTATTCATCATGCTTCGAATTCCTTAGGTCCCAGATGAAATGGGCAGTAGGTAAATAAACCCAGAGCTTCATGAATGTTTCACTTAGTACGACTCCAGTAATACCTGCTGATTTTTAAGAAGATGCATTTAGAATTGATGACTGATGAAAACAGGTATCATATAAAAGCATGGATAATCCTCAGCAACAGATAATCTAAAATTTTTTATATTCATGTAGGCATTGTTTGCTATTGTTATTTTGTAGAATTTTCATATCTTAGATGGATTTTTTAAGAGAGGGAGAAAGTGCACGTGAGCGAGTGCAGGGGGAGGGGCAGAGGGAGAGGGAGAGAGAGAATCTTAAGCAGACTCTATGTCTAGTGAGGAGCCCTATGTGGGGCTCGATCTCATGACTCTGAGATCATGACCTGAACCTAAATTAAGAGTCGGATGCTTAACTGACTGAATCTGATATTTTTGCAGTTCTTTTCTGATCCAGAATCCAGTGGGATCACTCATCGTATTTGGTTGCCGTGTATATTTAGTCTCCTTTAATCTGGAACTGTAGGCTCTCCAGATTGATATTTTTAAAGGATATCTGCTTCCTAAACATACACTGAATTACGAATGCCTTCAAAGGGGTGGTTTGGAAACATGACTGTGTGTGGAATTGCTCGGAGAGATGTGAGTGGGGGTTGGCACCCTTACTGATTAAATCAGAATCTTTAGGGTAGACATTGGTTGTTTTTAAAGCTGTCCAGATTTCAGTGAGCAGCCACTATATGGCTGAGGAAAGGCTGTTTGGGAGAGATTGGCTTCAGTCACAGCTAAATACCAGGGACCTTGACTTGGGCCTGATTTCTGATTTAAATACTGATACTTAAAAGTATGCAAGGATATATTTTGAGCTTCAGTTAGCAGTTAAAGGCACTGAACATATTCTTTTATTTTTTTATTAGCCAGCCATGTTCTCTTTATTCTTTTTTTTAAAAATATTTTATTTATTTATTTGACAGAGAGAGAGAGCACACACAAGCAGGGCGAGCAACAGGCAAAGGGAGAGGGAGAAGCAGGCTCCCCACTGAGCAGAGAGCCCGACATGGGGCTCGATCCCAGGGCTCTGGGATCATGACCTGAGCCGAAGGCAGACGCTTAACGACTGAGCCACCCAGGCGCCCAATGTTCTCTTTATTCTAAGAATTACATGATTTTTACATTTTAATGTTTCTGAAATTATGTTAGGACCTAAAATTAAGGTGTGTGTGTGTGTGTGCGCACATGCACATTGTCACGTTCTAAAGCTGTACCTAGAGCACGGTTCTTAGAACTCAGTGTTCGTCAGGAATACCGAGAGTACTGGTTACAAGTGTGGAATTGTAGGTCAGTTTTGGACCTTCTGGAGGGACCTGTGTTAGCCAACCCCTCAGGTGCTTCTGATCCATCAGGTCCTTGGACTTTGTTCTGAGCAGCCATTTTCAAAGAGCCGTCCCCCCCCCCCCTCCACAGCAGTGTCAGCGTCACTTAGGAACTACTTAGAAATGCTTGTTCTCAGGCCCTCCCCCAGACCTACTGAATCAGAAACTGGAAGTGGGGACCAGCAATCTGTATTTTCACTGGCACCCAGAAATTCTGATGCAGAATGAAGTTTAAGAACCACTGTTTTCAGAAATGCTGCCAGTGTTCCCATACTTCCTTGATGATAAGAATCACCCAGCATACTTTTAAAAACACAGAAACTGGGCTCTACCTCAAATCTGTTGAATTACAATTCCAAGGGGGAAAATAATTCCAAGGGCACAGGTGTTTAATCTGTATTATTAACAGGCATCCGAGGCGATTCTTATCTTCAGACAAATTTGGGAAATACTGAGAAGGCAAAGCCATCGATGTGCCAGTTGACAGTCTCACATTCCCTATTTTTTTTTAAATTTTATTTTATTATGTTAATCACCATACATTACATCCTTAGTTTTTGATGTAGTGTTCCATGGTTCATTGTTTGAGTATAACACCCAGTGCTCCATGCAGAACGTGCCCTCTTTAATGCCCATCACCAGGCTAACCCATCCTCCCACCCCCTCCCCTCTAGAACCCTCAGTTTGTTTTTCAGAGTCCATCGTCTCTCATGGTTCGTCTACCCCTCCGATTTCCCCCCCTTCATTTTTCCCTTCCTACTGTCGTCTTTTTTTTTTTTTTTTTTAACATATATTATTTGTTTCAGAGGTACAGATCTGTGATTCATCAGTCTTACACAATTCATAGTGCGCACCATAGCACATACCCTCTCTAATGTCTGCCAGCAAATTAGATAATCTGGAAGAAATGGATGCATTCCTAGAGATGTATCAACTACCAAAACTGAACCAGGAAGAAATAGAAAACCTGAACAGACCTATAACCACTAAGGAAATTGAAGCAGTCATCAAAAATGTCCCAACAAACAAGAGCCCAGGGCCAGGTGGCTTCCCAGGGGAATTCTATCAAACATTTCAAGAAGAATTAATACCTATTCTTCTGAAACTGTTCCAAAAAATAGAAATGGAAGGAAAACTTCCAAACTCGTTTTATGAAGCCAGCATTACCTTGATTCCAAAATCAGACAAAGACCCCATCAAAAAGGAGAATTACAGACCAATATCCCTGATGAACATGGATGCAAAAGTTCTCACCAAAATACTAGCCAGTAGGATCCAATAGTACATTAAAAGGATTATTCACCACGGCCAAGTGGGATTTATTCCTGGGCTGCAAGGTTGGTTCACCATCTGCAAATCAATCAATGTGATACAATACATTAATAAAAGAAAGAACAAGAACCATACAATCCTCTCAATAGATGCAGAAAAAGCATTTGACAAAGTACAGCATCCTTTCTTGGCCAAAACTCTTCACAGTGTAGGGATAGAGGGTACATACCTCAATATCATAAAAGCCATCCATGAAAAACCTACAGTGAATATCATTCTCAATGGGGAAAAACTGAGAGCTTTCCCCCTAAGGTCAGGAACGCAGCAGGGATGTCCACTATCACCATTGCTACTCACATTCCCTATTTAGGGGTGTGATTGGGCTTTGTGTCCATTATCAGATTTACATTTTATAACAGCCTTATGAAGTGGATATTATTTTCAAACCCATTTTACCGATGAAAAAACTGACATTTGGAGAACTTAAAAAACACATCTAGGGTCGTAGCGATAGTAAACCAGAGAGCTGGGGCTCAAGCCAGGAACTTTCTGACACCAAAGCCTTTGTTCTCAAACTTTCCTAAGTTAGCTGGGTGGAAATCCTCATCACTGTTATTGCAGTAGAGTGCAGCCTTGGAGATAGACGCTTGCCCAGAGTCCTTCCTTGGTTCAGCAGTACAGAATTGCCAGGTGTAATCCCAGCTGGCTTTGCATGCTTTCTCTCCACTGCTTCTCAACATGAACAAGGCCATTTTACTCTTCACCCTTGACCTGCCTTTGCTCACTCCTGCCTCTGCTCTTGCATTCACCGCACCTTTACTGATGCGAGCTCTCCATCATCTCCTCCGGGCCTCTTACTTACTCTCTCCTTCCTTCTCCCCCCAGGAGGACCACTCTTCCTCCTCTAACAGTCCAAAACTGAGCCATGTCTCAAGACTCTTAGTCTAGTATCCTCCACAGAGCCTCCCTGCCCACACAGGCCTCAGTGAGCTCTCCAGTTTGGGACCTACCATGGTGCTCTTGGCATGCATCCTCTATTTGTCCCCAACATGGAGTGTCCTGTGCAAGCCTCTTCATCTCCTATCTACGTTAAGCCACTTGAAGGTGCTCCTCTGTTTCTGGTTAAATAGTAAGAACTGCTAAAGTATCTTGTTGACCTGTAATAAAGTCAATCCAGCTAAAGATCCACAGAAAACGAAGATGGATTTTAAAAACAAGAAAGGCAGGTTGTGGAACTTTCTGGAAGAATCTGTGACAGACTTGTTTTGACTATCACATGAGCAATCGCTGGCTTTGCAAGGGTAGATGCATTTCATGATTATCCCTTGGAATTTAGTTTGTGGGGCTCCTTCCTTCTCTTCCAAACCCAGAAAAAGCCAGGGAAATCTCTTGGTGGGAATAGAATGACAGTGGCATTGCCGGGCAGGTGGAGGTGTGGTGTATGCTTCATAAAGGGGAAAAGCTTTTGTAAAAAAATTACATTGTGGTCATCATTCCAGATGATAATGTATTTTCCTTTAAAACGTAATGGATAATGCATATTCTGGTTCCCTTCCAAATGTTAGGGTATCATAGTGTTTTGAGACAACAGCCTCCTGTGTTCTGGAGCCTAGACCTGGAGGAACATGTCCAGGTACCTCCAAGCTGGGGTCAGGACCAATGCTGGGGAAACGGCGCCACCTACTGACCAGCCATAGTCACACCTTTTCCTACCCGGAACCTGTTTGGTTTGGTTCAGAGGAGGTTTCCAAAGAAGCTGGACCCGAGGCCCAGGAAAGTTCTCTGCCAGCACCCATCACGTTTCATGGGGAAGTTCATGAGGACATAGCCACACAAAGTATGGTATTCCAAGTTTGTGCCTTCTATAAGAGTCTCTCTCACGAGAATAGTTCTCCCTTGAAACATACCATCAGCCTTGGTACAGAAAATGATAGAACTAGTATTTGGCTGAATGCTGTTATGTAAGTTATAGTTCTGCCACGTAGATTTCAAAGACAGCTCTGTTGTTAAGGGGCTCAGGGGGAAGTGGGGAGGTTAGGACTTAATTCTGTTTTAGAAGGGTTAGAATCTGTTTAAAAGTTTTTTTTTTTTTTTTTAAAGATTTTATTTATTTGAGAGAGAGAGAGAATGAGAGAGAGCACATGAGAGGGGGGAGGGTCAGAGGGAGAAGCAGACCCCCTGCTGAGCAGGGAGCCTGATGCGGGACTCGATCCCGGGACTCCAGGATCATGACCTGAGCTGAAGGCAGTCGCTTAACCAACTGAGCCACCCAGGCGCCCTGTTTAAAAGTTTTAAACATAGAAGTTCATTTCATTTAAAAACAAAGCTTTATTCTCTGACAGATTAGTGAATGGGGAATTTACATCAGAAAAGTGTCATTACATCGATGGTAGAGTTCTGGAATGTTGGCTAAAGTGAGAGACACTGACAGGACGGGCCCGGTCTCCTTTGATAAACCATACGGCTTCCAGCTCCTCATCTAGGAGCCGGTCCTGATTGCCTGTCCTCTCAACACCCTGCCGGGTCAGTTTGAAGAGTGTACGAGAGGTGATAGGATGGAGAGGATTTGTTTCCTCCTCGAGGAAGATGCATATGGGACATGTGGTGGTAGGTGTGAGAAAGGCCACTTCCTAAATCAAGTGAGATCCCAAATCAGAGTCTTGGACTTCTCTGGTGGAAGCGGTATTGGAGAGAAAAGACACTTGCACTGAGTGAGTGCACCAAGGAATGCGGACGAGTGGGAGGACCGTGAGGGAGGAGAAGACAGTGCTCCTCTAGCAGCCAGAGAAGGACTTGGGAGATTGGCTTTTGGGGGCTTCCCACTTTCATCCTAGCAGCACTTAATCCCTGGGGAATTCCAGCCCTCTGGATCCTGATAAACAAAGTCACGTGAAACTTAGCTCCCCATTGAGATGCACTCTCAGGAGGGTTTTACCTAACCTGGAATGAGAGGAAGGGAGTGCTACATACTCCCAGCCCGCACTGGGTACCAGGCTCTGGGCTAATTGCCTTCCACAGATCAGTTCCTGGATGCTCCCTACAGCCCAATGAAGGGAGAAAAGCACAGGCTCAGGGTAGAGGATGAGGAGCTTGTCTGCGCTCCCAGAGCTGTAGCGAGAGGACTGAGATCTGCACCCAGGTCTGCCTGGACCCAGAATCAACGATCTTCTCCGTGTGACATTCTAAACCTGTAATGATGGCATCACAGAAATTGCTGGTGGGATTATCTTGGAGCTAGAGAAGCTACAAAGGACCCCACTCACGTCTTCCTTAGATATGAGAGGCTGCCCTGCTGTGTGATTGGCAGTGGATTCCTTCCTTCCTTCCTTCCTTCCTTCCTTCCTTTCCTTCCTTCCTTCCTTCCTTCCTTCCTTCCTTCCTTCCTTCCTTCCTTCCTTCCTTCCTCTTTCTTTCTTTCTTTCTTTCTTTCTTTCTTTCTTTCTTTCTTTCTTTCTTTCTTTCTTTCTTTCTTTCTTTCTTTCTTTCTTTCTTTCTTTCCTTTTCTTTTCTTTTCTTTTCTTTTCTCTTTTTCCTTCCTTCCTTTTCCTTTTCCTTTCTCTTTCCCTTTCCCTTTCTCTTTCTTTCTCTTTCTCTCCCTTCCTTCCTTCCCTCCCTCCCTTCCTTTCTTTCTGACTAAAGATTTTATAGCTTCATCAAAGTTCTAGACTACCTTAAATGGAAAAGCAATATTTACCCACCTGTTGACTTGAATGTGTATGTGTGCACGTTGTGCATGTGTGTGTACACGTGTGCGTGCGCATGTGTCTCTCCTGCATGGAGCAGGGACATGAACCAAGAGTAGGGACCCAGTGCCAAAAGATGGGTCAAGGGTCCTTGGTTCTAGTTCTGGCTCTGCCACTGACAACAACAGCAGCAGCAGCTAGTAGTTGAGTGCTCACTGTGCCGGAGACCGGCCCAAACACTTTCTATGTATTAATTCACTTAATCCTCGTGACCATTCTGTGGGTGAGTACTATTATTATTCTCATTTTACTGGTAAGAAAATTGAGGCACATAGTGGTTAAGTGACTTTTCCCAGGTCACACCAGCTAATAAATGATAGAAAGTTGGCTTAAACTCGGGTAGTCTGGCTTACTGTGTTAACTATTATGTAATACTGTCACTCAGCTAACTGATCTGCAAGTTGTGTCAGTTAATTTTTCCAGGTTTTAGTTTCCCCATTTATAAATTCATGTTTTTAACAAATACAGAGTTCCAAGCTTGTGTAAGGCATTACAGATCAGGTAGAGATGAGAAGGACCGTGAGCACAGACTCCTTCCTCGCCTTCTGCCACCCCCCCAAACACACACACACACACACAGAGTGCAAAATGCAAAGGAGAGGGGGTCCAGGCAAGGCTGCAGGAGAAGCTGGCTTTGGAACTTGATCTTAAGGCTGGATACTGGTCCAGAGATGGCGTCATAGGCAGAAGTAAAGCTGAAGGCGAGTTTGGAGATGCCTACAGTAACTAGCCCATTTGAGTGAAGAATGGGCTGTTGGGCAGGGGACACTGCTAGAGGGAGGGTGTGAGGCCTGAGGTTAAGGAGTCAGGTCCAGCACCATCCATATTTGAAGTAGTGTGAACATCACATTTGTGGAGGGCCAGAGTGGAGGGTGACAGTGGCTTGCAGAGGAAGACAGCTAAGAGTCCTGTGGACTCTGTAGGCAGATGAGTTTGGCCAGAGTTAGTGTAAGGATCTTTAGAGGAAGATGATGATGACAGCGACGTGCCGGGCATTCCCCCACCCATGTTATCTCTAATCAGCAGAGGAGTACTGTTCTACAGGTGTGTGACTTTCATTTTAGAGGATTTTTTTCCTTCCCCTAAGAGGCAACATAGTGTAGTGCTGACAGGACAGACTCTGAAGCCAGAAGACTAGGATACATAGAGGAGCTACTTATTGGGCAAGAAATGTAATCTTTCTGTGCCTTGGTGTGTGCATGCATTAAATGGGGATAACATCGCTCCCCTCATAGGGCTGTTGTGGGGATTAAATGAGTTAATGCAGATAAAGAGTGTGGCCAGGATAAGCGCCTAGGAGCTGTTGGTTGGTCGTGTTGTTGAGTAAGTGGAGTAGAAGAGAGATGGAGCGATCAGCTGAGGGGTGAGGACACACAGCTAGGAGAGCCAGGATTCACATTCAGGCCTGCCCAGCCCCCAGGCCTCCTTATGTTCCGCTGTGCGGTGTCCGAGTGAAAGAGGGGTCCTCACAGAGGCAAGCAAGAAGTGAAGGGCATTGTGGGAAGAGCACATGCAGGTGGCAGAAGGAGGAAGAGCAATATGAGAAGCAATCAGGAGAAATTTGGAGGAAGAACAGCAATAAAGAACTTGAAAGAAAAATCTTCTCTTTTTTTCTGATTGTTAAATTAAAACAGCCTCACTCTGAAAATTAAAACATCCTAGAACTAAATTCCTGTGATCTGTGATCTAGCCATCTCCCCTGTTCCCAGTCAGCCAGCCATTACTAGCCGACTTCGGAAAAACAAAAGCAAACAGGAAATTATAGTATAGTAGAAGGTGAGGGAGAGGAACCCAGAGAGCAGAGGGGGTTGATAAGGCTGATGCAGGAGGGTCAGGTCCCTGAGTCTTGGGGTCGGGGGGGCAGGGAGCTGGTGTCAGTCAGGGTGAGGGTGGGAGTCTGCCAGTTAGGTTTGGAGTGAATCTGGTGTGGGAGGGCGGGGCAATGGACACAGCTCCAGGATGAGGGGGCTGGAGTGGAAAGTTGTGTGTCCAGGAAAACTTTGTTGTGTGTGGACCCCTTTGGGAGTCTGATGAGCTTAGGGACCTCTTCTCAGAATAAGGTACCTAAAACAAAAGACATGGGATTACAGCAGGTAGACACTTCTTTCCACAGACCCTCTGGAATTCAGAACCCCCATAAAGACACTTCCAGGAGCTTTCAGATGTGGCCCTTCTGTGAAGACGCCATCCTTAGGAGCTGTCTAAATCCTCTTAACCTTGTGTTATGTATAGAAAGCCATAGATGTACCCAGAATTCTGAATAAGTCTGATCTCTAGCTTCAGACTGTGATTTTAGATAAGGGCCTATCTTCAGGTGATTTGGAACCCTGAAATATAGAGAAGTTATGTAAAACATCAACATGACCACCCCCAGTTACTTATTTCAGAAGGATGTTGGCGGAGTGAGAAGTACTTTATGTGCTGACCAAGTCCTCATAGTGCCCCCCCACCCCCGGAAAAAAAAAATCCACGGAGACCCAGGGGCGAGTAATCCTGGGGTATTGACTCATTACAGGAGGGTCTTGGTATGCGCCACATGTTTGCAAGACAGCTGCTGCACTTTCCTGTGGGGCTGGATCCGTTCCTCTCCCAGCCATGTGAGCATATTTAGGATTTAAGTTCATAAATGAAATTTAGAAAATCACCACGGACTCTTCTTGGACGAGGTAGAAGGCAGGAAGAAGGCTGACAGCAGGCACGGCCTGGGGCAGATTTGTTGGAGCACATACACTAGAAGAATGAGTTTTGGAGATTTTCCTTATCAACCATTTAATCAGAAACTGGCTGAGCCTGCCTATGAAATCATCATTAATATAGCAGAGGAGGATTTTTACATCCAACAATCCCATTTACTGTTCACTTATGATTCTGTATTTTTTCCCAGGACACAGGAGTGTGTCTATAGCAAAAGAGCTTTCTACTCCTTGCTACTAGGCGCTTTTCTGCTCCCAGATATGAAATCATCATTCCAACTACATCCATTGTTCGAAGTACTATTTTGGGTTGGCCCTGTGTAATGTGAAATGAAGAGAAAAAGTGTGTAGCTGAATCCCGATATGGAAATCCAGACTTAAAAACATTCTCTGATGGTTTGGCATCCGTGGGATAAATTGGTCATAGTTTTCAACAACTCAGATCAAAGCCAAATGCTGTTTGCATTCAGACGGTGATTCAGGGACCATGTCTTATTTGGTTTCTTTGAAAATAGAGCACAGACATTTTTTCATACCTTTGAGAGAAATCTTTTGGCCGCCAAATTTGTGCCTTGTAAATGTTATTGTACCCTAATACAGAGTTTTACATCTCGTCTCAAATGTCTTTTTCGGAGTTATTCCACCATCCCCAAGCTGAGTGGCTGGTTGCAATGAAGGTCTCCTGATGTAATGTGAAGAAGAAAAAAGTAGGCCAACTGGTAAAGATAAAAAAGAAATGAGAGTAAATAAAACACATATGGAAGGTCTACTTTCAGAGTTAAAATGTATATGAGTGTGTATGCAAATCTGCCATCTAAATAGAAATCTAGACTGGGCCAGCCGTAGGCACAATCACAAGGAGCAAAGTTTGCTTTCTGTGGCCTTTATTCCCCTCAACTGGGTATTTCTCCAGCACTTCCGCCCCTGTTCTTCTTAGTCTTCTTTTCTGTCCTTCTGAACCTGCTAGACAATCAGCAGTGCTCCAGTTTCAGTACCCACTTCAGGACTCCTCCTGCCTCACATTTCCTTTTGCTTCCACTCTCCCTTTGGACCCATGTGTCCTGTACCCCTTTCCTCCTGAGGGCATTGCTCATTAGAGAGGAGCTCCTGGGGTAGCGCGCGCATACACACACACACACACACACACACACACACACGCGCGCGCGCGTGTGGGGTGGGGAGGGGCAGAGGAAGAGGGAGAGAGAATCCCAAGCAGACTCCCCACTGAGCATGGAGCCAGATGCAGAGCTCGATCTCACGACCCTGAGATCATGACCTGAGCCAAAACCAGAGTGGGATGCTTAACCAACGGAGCCACCCAGGCATCCCTAAATGACTGTTATTTCATAGCCAGTTCTTGATTTTAGTGAATAGGTTGTTTTAAAAATTATTTTCTGATTTTGTTTTGTTCACTTAACCAACTTTATTGAGTGTCTCTTATGCAGAGTGCAGTGCTTTGGTGTAGTGGGGATTATAGGAGAGCCCAGTTGTTAGTTGAGGGGGCAGGGTCATATACACAAAAGGTTAAAGAGCATGGCAAGATAGAATAACAATTTGGAAACGAAGCAGGCTGACTATTTTATCTAACGAATGCTTATTTCATACACTCAGGGTGGCAGACACTACTCTGAGGGCTTCTCAAATATTAACCCCTTGCGTGTTCGCGACAGTGCTCATTCCTGTTCTGCAGCTGGAGAGACAGGCACAGAGTGTGGCTCCCCCAGGGTTCCTTGGCCAGCAAGTGTGGAGCCAGGACTGAATCCCAGCAGTTCAGCTCTAGGATCTGCATCCCGGAACCAGCTCGATGCGGCATCTCTAGCTTTAGGATGAGTGCCGAGTGCAGGACACAGAACAGGGCTCTGATTTGAGTGCAGGGCCCATTCCAGGTGAGCTTAAGAGGGCGGAGAGGCCTCTGTGACAGCTCTTCTTCACCCTGGCTACCCATCACAGTCCCTGGGAAGTTTGAGAAAGTCCTGATGACCAGATCTCATCCAGGCCACTCGATCAGAATCTCAGGGGGGAGGCCTGGCCAGGTGTGTGAAGAGCGTCCCCAGGTATTCTGAAGGGCAGCCAGCATGAGAAGCCGCTGGGGGCACCAGGCCCTAGAACCAGAGCCTGAGAGTGGGCAGGAGCTCGGGAAGGTGGGAGGAGAGGGAGGTCAGGTGCTTGCGCGGGCGGGAGGGGGCAGACAGCAAGGCCCCTGCTTCATCTTCTCTTTCCCTCTTCTCTCCCACCACCAGGCTCTGGGTCTTTTTCCTGTTCTCTGACCCCATTGTCCTCCTTTATCTTTTGCTCCCCTTTTCTCTTCTCCTGTTAACCCCTTTACCTTCTTCTTTCCTACATCCTCCTGCTATTCTCTTATTTCCTCCTCCTCCTGCTCACCGCTGACTTCCACTTTATGGCCTTTTGGGCATTTCACTTGACACTGCCCCTCTTCCCAACAGAAGGTGGGCAGAGGCAGAGTTGTGGCTTTGGATGAATCTGGATGCTCATTCGCAGTGCTCCCGAGGGAATCGAGGGAAGGCCTGGGATGTGTAGACCCGGTTCCCCAATAGCATAATTCATGTTCAATACAAGCAAGGGCCATATTCCTTGGGGACCTAGCGCATGTGGTGCTTGGCTCTGGGGCTGAGGGGAGAGAGGAGAGCTCGGAAGCTATGTTTTCTCTTGCTGCTGTGACAGACCGCCCTCAGTATAGTGGCTTGAACCAATGCACATCTCACAGTTCTGTAAGATAGGGGTCTGACATGGGTCTCACTAAGCTGAGGTCCAGTGTTGGCAGGGCTGCTTCCTTTCGGGGGGCTCTAGAGATGACTGTTTCATTGTGTTTTCCAACCTCTAGTTGCTGCCTTCATTCCTCGGCTCGTGGCTCCTTCCTCCATCTCCACAGCCGCAGTAACATGGTCCTTTGTGGTTGCCAGATCACTGTCTCTGAAGCTCCTCTTCTGCCTCCCTCTTCCACTTTTAAGGATTCTTGTGATTACATTGGACCCACTTGGACGATCCAGAATCATCATTTTATTAGCAACTTTAATTCCATCTGCACCTTAATCCCCTTTAGCCATTTAACCTAACATATTCACAGATTCCAGGGAAGAGGATATGGGCATTTTGGGGGGGGACATTATTCTCCCTATAATAGAAAGCCTCACAGAGCAGAAGTGGACAGTAAGGGTCATTCAGTATAGACAGAAGAGCAGATGCAAAGGTTGGGGACTTGAAGAGTGTTCAAGATAGGTTTTGAGGAACCATAGTGTCACTTGGTAGTGTCCTGTAACTGGTCATGACACATACCATTTATACTATATATTTTATTTATGAAGTTTACATATAATTGTTTTTACCACATAGCTCATCAGGATGTTTTCCAATAAGCAGTACTCTGGGGGGGAGCAGCAGAGCGGTGTGGCTGAGATCATGTGCCCTGGAGCCATAGCTGGGTTCTCGTCCTGCCTCTACCACTTATTAGACTGATCTCTGTGAGGATTGAATGAGATCAAGAATCTCAAGGACTTTGCCTAATAAATGTGAGCTTTTAGTATTGCCGTAAATAAGCGGTATCTTAAGCTTATGGCTTATAACTTGCCACTCACACTTTCTCCCTAATGTCCCCTTCTTGCTGGAAGGAAAATGAAAGCAGTGGCAGGGAGAACATTTCTGACCTATGCAACCAGCTGAGACAGCATCATTCTTACCAAGCTCAGACTGTCTAACTGCTGGCCCCTAAATTCAGCCTAGAATCTGAGGGCTTTCTGCTCCTGCTGCTTACGCCAGTAGCCCCAAATGGTATCTATAGCTGAGTTTTAAATGACGTTCGGTTACAAAACACAAGACAGAAGAGCATGGGGATGGGGGAGGCGGCGTTCCAGGCTGAACTGAAATTTCCTCAGGTAAGATGAATAACAAAACTTCCTCAGGCAACAACAGAAATGAGTGGGACTCAGAGATGCCTGGGCAGTCACTTCTATACAAGTCTTTTTTATTTCTGAATGTCATTCCAGGAAAATCTTGACTCTTTTTTATCTGGGAGTGAGATAAAGTCCAATTTCAATAGGAATTTGGGAATGCACACCCTTCCTATTAGGTGCTGAGTTCTGGGGCTCTGTTTGTCAGCCAGTAACTGAGAACACATAGTTCTTTTTGAGGCTTTTCGAGGCACTTGTCTGACAACCAAATGGATAAGCTACTCTAGCTGACCCCCAAAGGTTGACCAGCTGGTCTGAAAGGGGGAATTGTGTAATTACTGGGGAAGTGAAATGTCTCTTGTTTATTTTTATTTTTTTTAAAGATTTTATTTTTTTATTTGACAGAGAGATAGCGAGAGCAGGAACACAAGCAGGGGGAGTGGGAAAGGGAGAAGGAGGCTTCCTGCGGAGCAGGGAGCCTGATGCGGGACTCGATCCCAGGACCCTGGGATCATGACCTGAGCCGAAGGCAGACGCTTAACAACTGAGCCACCCAGGCACCCTCTTATTTGATATTGTACTGACCAAATGTAAGAGGATCTCAAAAAGAACATGAGCCATAACTTAATTTTTTTAAATAACCAGGCTAAAATGATATCACAAAAACTAAGTATTTATTATTGGGTGGTGAGCCCCTTTAAATTTTTAAGTATTGTTTTTCTTTGTACCCTCCACAATACACTGAATACCTTAGGTACTTCTATAAGTTGTCAGCTATTTGTTTAAAAAAAAAAAAAAAAAAAAGAGGGATGTATTGCCTCCCACAGATGAAACAGTCCAGAGACCGGATGGAGATCAGGTATGGTTCCATCAGGGCTCTGGGTCTGTTTTCTTGCATTTTTTTTTTTTTTTAAAGATTTTACTTATTTATCTGACAGAGAGAGAGAGAGAGAACAAGTAGGCAGAGAGACAGGCAGAGGGAGAGGGAGAAGCAGGCTCCCCGCCGAGCAGGGAGCCTGATGCGGGGCTCGATCCCAGGACCCTGGGATCATGACCTGAGCCGAAGGCAGCCGCTTAACCGGCTGAGCCACCCAGGTGCCCCTGGGTCTGTTTTCTGCTACCTTCTCCACCCTGCTCTCTGCAGAGTGTCACCTTCCTTGGCAGGCTAAAAGAAAGGAAGCTTCCTCTCCGTCTCTTCACAACACACAGAAGAAGAAAGGCCATCTTTCTAGTGGCTCCCTAGAGAGAAGAGATGCCATACTCAGAAGCTACCAAAGAGCTTTCCTCTCATGAGAACATCTCAGTGGCCCAAATTGGGTCATATTCCCATCATTGAACCAATCCCTGTAGCCAGAGCTTTCCTCTTTACATCATATTGGCCCAAATTAAGTCACATGCCCATCAGTGAACCAATCTCTCTGGCCTGGGAAGGGCCTGATTGGCTTAGGTCTGAATTTATGAGCCATTCACTTTGACCCGGGGGAGAGAGATTTCTCTCAGAGACATCATGCCCATTCCTGGAGCAGGGGCAGGGGTTAATTTCCCCCGTATTCTTGTGCTGTGTCCTTCATCAATAGAGGAACCTCCTGGTTGTATGTGTGCTGGCCAGTTTCATACTTTCCACTCAATCTTTGCAGTAACTCAGGTAGGAAACTGAGGTCCTGAGAGGTTCAGGAACCAGCCCGAGGTCTCCTAGGAAGTGGTAGAGTTAGGATTTCTAGGTTTTCTGATTCCAGAGTCCACCCTACTTCCAACACACCATCCTGCCTGAGCCAATGGACAAATAAATTGGGGGAAGCAGGGCACCCTGCATGGAAAGAATAGTAGAGGAATGGTTAATGTGGGAGAACGTTTCTCCTTGAAGCCTGGCCGTTCCCCCATGAGCTGGGTAACGCTGCAAAGGTAACCTACTCTCTGCCTCTGTTTCCTCATTTGTAAAATAGAACTTGTGCTACATCTCACCTAATTGGGATGTCGTTAGAATTAATGGAAGTAATGCAGACAATGAACTTGGAACAGTGTTCCAGCCTAAAGGGAGCCAACACTTTGCCCAGGGTGGGTTTCCTTTGGGGGAAGTTGGTCATTTGTCTGATGGACAATAAAATGGTACTCCCCCCATCCTCTACAGGGTCAAAAGGGGGATAGAAGTGTTTATGGATGTGAAAACCTCCTGAGTACTTGAGGATCAGGGCCTTAGAATTTGTAGACAATTTCTAAATGCATTCAAACTCCCTTGCAGGCAAGTGTATTTAGAACTTGAGGTGAGTGGGGAGGAGTCCAAAAAGCCACTGGATCACTTTTTTTTTTCCCCCAGAGTTTAATTCTACCCACAGCTTACTCATTGTTTTCATTTATCCTGATGCTGTCCTAATGCTGTCTTCCCTTCTTCGCTTCCTGTTTTTATTTTTAATTATATTTTAAAAAGATTTTTATTTGAGAGAGAGAGAGTGTGTGTGCACATTTGGGGAGGGGCAGAGGAGGAGGGAGAGGGACAAGCAGACTCTGCACTGAGCCTGGAGCCTAACATGGGGCTCGATCTCAGGATCCTGAGATCATGACCTGAGCCAAAATCAAGAGTCTGACACTCAACCAACTGAGCCACCCAGGTGCCCTAGCTTCCTCTTGTTTTTAAAAAAATTCATCTTCCTCCCTGCACCCTCATTCCATATTTTCCCTCTTTTTTCTTCCCAAATGTAGTACATAATTTTTCCTGTTGGTAGAATTCAGGATGTGATGCAAATGACCTGGTGTGGTGTGGCACGAGAGGAGTGGGGTGTCAGATGGAAGAGGATCATTGGGGCAGAGGAGGAAGAGGAGGAGGAGGGCGAGGGGGAGGAGGCTCACCCTCCTGATGGTAAGCATTGCTTAGACAGTGAGTTTTCTTCCCCAAGAAGTAAGAACCTTCTGTTTACAATGATGAGCCATGGGGCCCAGAAAGAGAATGTCAGGTGTCTGGACTCTTTTGGAGTATTGGAATGATTACATCCATGTGTAAAGACAGTCCTTAGTGCTGTTCACCAACTCTCAAAGCAGAAAAAAATGTCCTTTCACTTCCTCATTAATTCATTCACTCACTTAGCATTAATTACTTACCAGGGCCCAGCTGTATTGCTAGGCCATGAAAGGCTTGGGAAGAAATGTAAATTCTACCTATGAGAAGGCACTTCAAGAAGGCAACTTAGGGACAGATAGCCTTATGAGGAGGTAATTAATTTTATATTATGTACCATATGGAAGTGGCCAGTATGGGTCCTGAGTGGTAAAAGTAGGAGACTGGCTGCCTGTGGAATATTGTGTATGTCCATGAACTTATTTTTTTATTTTGGTAAATGTAGATATACCTTAGTAGTATGTCAAGAAATATCCTGTCAACCTTTGGAGAACACAAGAAAGATGCATCTCAATCGGGTTTATATAAAATAAGAAGAAAAATATTACCAACAAAAGAAGATGAAGAGGCATTGTATCAAGTAAAATATTTCAGATTTTGGTCAGTTGCTTGAGGAGTGATACATTTTAGACTCTGATTTATAGTTTCAACCTTAGGAAAAGAGGTATGATGCTGTGAATGGAGTGGGTATAAATAATTTTTTAAAAATTGCATCACTGCTGTGGAAGCAGGAGAGTCTGGGCTGACTACACTTGTGGCAAAATTAGTTGAAAGATCAACTATTAGGGTATCAAGCACTGATAACATTCCACTATTTGTACTATTCGCTTAGGAAGGTAAAATGGAAAATTTCCATCTGACACATTTATTTCCCCTCTTTAAGTTGGCAAACACTGACTTTTTCCACTGCATTTCTACATAACTGGACTCTTGCCAACTCCCGTGTGTGTGTGTGTGTGTGTGTGTGTGTGTGTGTGTGTGTGTGGGCGCGCGCGCGTGCGCGTGCACTCGCAGTTAGGCAGACGATCACTGGTGCTGTTAGTTCAACTTATCTGCATTTGGGGGTTAAAACTTGTTTCTCTCTGTAGACATTTTACGGGAGTAGGAATCTGATCATAGTTCTTTGCAAGTTTGTAAAGGTTTGCTGTCGGATCCCTCAGAAGGACACAAATAACAGTTCTGAAGGTTTGCAGTTAGGATGTTCCCGCCCTGAGTCCACTGTGTTCCGCTCCTGTTGCTGTGTGAGTTCTGTTTTGTACTCTTGCTTGGTGTGAGCAGATACACGCGATCTGTGCCTTTTGTGCCTTCCTGAGGCTGGCCCTTCCACCTGCAGTGGTCTTCTTTGCTTATCAGTTCTCCACCGCTCTTTGAAGTCGGGCTGAAACAGCCGAGCCAGTGCACGTGGTGCGCAGCAGGCCCTCCGCACTCAGCGGCTGTATCTGACACTGATCACAGGGTGCCTTGCACTTTATACACTTGCCGTGTATTTTGCACACATTCAGAGAACACGCGGTGTTACTTTGTGGCTAGCAGTGTTACGAGGACTTTGGGGCTTCAAGACCGGGAGACCTAGCTCTGCGTCCCTCTCTGTAACTCTCCACTGAGCTTTAGCTTCCTCGCTCCCATGCAGGAGACCACCAACGGCTATTCATACTCTCGCTGGGATAAGCACTCTACGCAGAGCCGTCATTTCTTGAGGGTTTGCTACGTCCCTGGCACTGGGCAAAATGCTTTCTGTGACCTCTTCCCTTGTGCAATGCCTACAAGTCTTCATTCCTTTACCCCCCATCCTGGGACAGAGTAGGTTCTCACTGAATATTCCTCCAGTGAATGAGAACTGGGCTTGAGCTGGCAGCAGGGTTCTGTCTGCTGAGTCAGCTGCCCTGAGTCAGCAGTTGAGATACACACAGCCCCGGCTCCAGAGAGGGAAGGTAGCAACGAGACTGCAGTTCCCACCTCTGGCTGAAAGGCTGCTGGCCGTGATTCCTAAGCATGATGGAGAGCTGCTGGGGAAGGGAGAATGTTCTTTCTGAACTACACTGTTTCCTTTCCCACCATTTCTTACTCTCCCCTCCCCCACCCCTGCTGACCAGTTCAGTCTAGAAGAGGTGCAGATCTCGTTCTGAGTCACTCCAGGGTTTTATTGGGAATGCTGCATTTTTACTATATCCCATGGAACGTAAGGACATTGCAGATCTGCATTCCTGGCCACAGGAAAAAAAAGTCAAGTGAAGTACTGTACCTATTTAGTGGTAAGGGTCTTAGGAATGTTAGAGGCTCATGAAAATCCCACCTAAATAAAAAATGACATTCCCGCCCTAGGGTTCTTCTAAGTGAAGAGAATTTTGGGGATCTCCAGGTTGATGACTCATAGTTTTCTCAGTGTTTTATTTCCATGAGCCATTGATTAAAGTAGGGTGTAGCACAAGATTTTTCTCTTCCAGCTAAGCTATTCCTATCAAGTGGGAAGCTTTGGAAGCTTCTTCAAGCCCCTAGGATACAATTTCATGCATGAAAACCATTGTATTTAAAATGATATTTGAGAGATGGTGGATCAGTTTTTTGCAGCTTCCACCAGACTTGCCTAGTTCCTGGGGAGCCCTGTGTATAGCACGGGAATCTGGATGAAGAGAATTTCCTGAGACACATTAAAGGGTCAGTGATCCCATCTTGCTCTGTTCCTGGAGGCTGGAGTTAATGAGGAAGAGTTTTTCTGTGAGTGTCAGGCATGTTGCAATAACTAGCCACAACGGAATAGTCATAGCAACTTCCACCGCTTGGGTTCTTTGTTTTTGTGATGTTGCTGCATGCTTCGTTTTATGAGTCTTTTTTGTGTGTGTGGTTGAACACATCTATTGCCATCCTGGGCTTGGATACTTTTATTTTAAAGGAGATGAAGAACAGAGAGAGAAACTGGAAAATTGACAGAATGACATATCCTAAGCACTTATAAATTTATTTCCCTCCCTCCACTTCTGCTGACAGATATTCTGATGATTAATATTCTGATGAGTTTGTGTCTTTAGGAGAGGGAAAAAAATGCCTTCCCCTAAATGGAGTCTTGAAGAGCAGACCATAACAAGGCATAAGAAGTATTGTGAAAATGGACTTTTTTTCTGGGATGTCAATATCTTGGATACAGTCCCACCCTAATAATATTCTTTCTGAAGTAAGATAAATGAAAATTATCAACAACCCTTTTGGATTGGTTTTTTGGGGAGAGTCATTTGTGTACTTGAGGGCTTTATCTTGCTCATAGGAATGGTAATTTATATTTGAGCGAAAGCCCTAGAATAGAATATAAGGACTGGTGGAACTCTTTTTTTTTTTTAATGGGAAGCGGGGGGGGGGGGGGGGGGGGG
>NC_058415.1:7142982-7144075 GCF_002201575.2 Neomonachus schauinslandi
GGGGGGGGGGGGGGGGGGGGGGGGGGGGGGGGGGAAAGAGAGAGAATCTTAAGTAGGCTCCACACCCAGCATGGAGATGTAGTTGGCTTGATCTCACTAGCCTAAGATCATGACCCGAGTCGGATGCTTATCCTGCTGAGCCTCCTGGGTGCCCCGGGACTGGTGAGTTCTAGGGGTCATTAGAGAAAGGCCCAACTGCAGGGCGTTTGTGCTTTAGATACCTCGATTCCCAAGATGGAAGTCTGTGCCTCTCTAGCAGTACCTGTGGGGAACCACTACCGGTTGGCCTTCTGGGGACAACCTCTGGAGGGCTTTGACCAAGCCAAGCAGAAAGGCTGGGGTCACAGCTGGGGTGGGGTATGAAGATGGGGCTGTTGACTTCTCAAGGAGCAGGCACCACGTACAGACGCAATACACGCAGGGAGTGTGCTTCCATTCCTAGCAGCCTGTTTTTAGAATTTTATATTCAGGTAACATTTCCATTTCTTCTCTGCTTATACTTAGAAGAGATGCCAAGGGCAACCTCTGTGCTTCACCTAGCCATTTTCGAAGTTATTTTCATCTAATCCCGTATATTAGAAAGACTCTTTTGCCATTTCCCACTTTTAAGAAAGTTTTTCTCTCTGAATTTTACTATTGGGTATTTTCCCCCCACTTGTTCTTTACTCTTTGACATTAGATCCTGTCGAAACGCGGATACTTTTTCAAAGCCAATTCCACAAATAAGGCTCAAGAAAGAATGCAAAGTATCTCCCTGCTGTTACCCTGTTCTGGAGTGCCTAACCTCCCTGGCACACGGGAAGGAGTGTGTGTGTTTGCGTGGACAGGGAGACATGAGCGCAGCCATCGAATTGGCCAGCCTGGTGACCAGCGAGCCCGCCCCCACGCTTTCCCCCCTCCCCCTCCAGCGCTCACACTCAGGAAGCAGCTGGCTACAGGCCGGCCCTCGCGGCCAAACACACATCCACACTCCTCGCGGGGCCGCCTCTCCCCCCTCCCCCCCCTCCCCCCTGCAGCCGCGTCCACACTGCGCAGCCCCTGCAGCCCAGAGCGCGGCGCGCAAGGGCACCAGCGCCAGGGCCGATACCGTTGC
>NC_058415.1:7144475-7376078 GCF_002201575.2 Neomonachus schauinslandi
CACCGGCGCTCTCCCAGCGGAACCCGCCGAAAGCAATTAGCCAGCATCCCGCACCGGCCCCCAGACGCATCCCCCGGCCCAGGGCGAGGATGAGCAGGACAGGGGAGGCACAAAGTCGAAACTCAACTTTTTAAAAACATTTGCGTGTGTATGTGTATGTGTGGGGGGAGAATGAGCTGATGCCGAGGGTCCAGCCACCCCCCTTCTGCCTCCTCCTCCCCCTGCTGCCCTCGCACACGCGCGCGCACACACACGGCACTTGGGCCGGGTTTCCGCGCTCCGTCCCCCGGCTTGGATGGGAGTTTTCATTTCCGAAGGAGGCAGAACCCGTGGAACGCGCTGAAGGGCTGGAGCCCCAAGTTACTCCTCGCCAGCGCTGGCCTCTGCTGTCATTCGCAGGCTGGCCGGGGAAGGGACCCGCACGCCTGGCTTTGTTGTGGAAATCCGGGTTACCTGGTAAGTGGATACCAGAGGAACTTTGCTCGCAGGCGAGAGACGGGAGAAACTGGCGCTTGAGAGTGTGGGGGAGTTAACGCTCAGACACAAACTAGGGATTAGAAATAGTTTTCCACGCTGAGCCAGTGGCGTTCGCGCGGGTTTAAGGCTACGCGCACCCCCCAGCCCCAGATTTTCTAAAAGCTCTGTTTGTTGAGATAGCAACCCTGGATTAGGGATCAAGCCCTGTTGTTGTCAGTTCCCTAAGAGCACCGAGTGTAGAAGACGGAAAGGAAATCAACAAGGTATTAAAGTTTAATTAGGAAGAGTTTTTGTTTTTGATTTTTCTTTTAAACAACAGGGGCCAGAGGGCCACACAATCAAGGCAAGTTACAGGACGTAGGGGCATGGTCCTGCACGCCACCCAGGAGTCCCCACTGAAGGGAAACTTTGGAGAAGTGGGAATTGATGGGGTGAGGTGAGGTCCCGCGCGCTCACACAGGGCTGTAGTTGCGTTTTCCAGTTCCATGTGTTTGTGGAGCTCCACTAAGGCTGTTTTGCATGCCTGCATCTCGCCAAAGACAATGTCCCCATTGCTCCGGAAGGTCCTTGGGTTGGGGGTATGTTCGCTTGTCGCTGGGAGGGGTTCCGTGACCCGCAGCCACCAGGACTATATAACCTCCCACGCCGCAAAATGCGCAGACATACTCAGACGCTCGCACACCGGGTTCGTCACTTTGCGTTTACATTTTTCTGGGGCCCGACAAAATGTCAGCACTGTTTGGAAAATGTCTCAGTCTCCGGCGCTCTGTCCTGCTCGCGGCTCCAGTCCCTGTAAATGACCCTGTGTGTATTTTGAAGTCGATCCGGGCCGCTCTCTGGAAAGCGTGAGTGAGCAGCCGGCTCTCTCCTAGACACACACCTTGCCCCAAGCAACACTTAAAGTTAGTCACTGGAGCTGACAAGTCACCTCGGGGATGAGGAAGTTACCCAAGTGTCTGGAAAACTTGGCCTTGACGGATTTGTCATCCTATGGATGATTCAATTTAGGTACCTGGAGGGAGAAGCTTTGGGAAAGGTGGTTTCTGGCTTCGCGAGTCGCGCCCTCGACTTGTTGGGGGTGTTAGGGAGGCAAGAAGCGAAAGGAGACCCGAGGGTTGGGAGCTCGGTGGGAGCTGCGGGCCGCGGCTGCCCCGGAATCCCAGCTTGGGCCGGGAAGGGCAGCGCGCTGGTCCCCGCCGCTTGGGTTTCCCAGCCGCGGGCCAGCGGCGGCGCCCTTTCGGCCCGACTTACTCAGGACTGGGTTGCACAACAGGAAACCGGCACGAGTTTGTTTTGTTTTGCTGCACTAGCTCGCGGACCGGGCGGAGGGTTAGGGTCAGAGGCGGCCGGCGAGTGACGGGGTCGCAGCAGCGCGCCCCAGCTGGGCCCTGTCGCCTCCGCCCTCAGACCCGCCCCTCGCTCCCCACAAGGGGACTAGTGGCTCGGCCGGGACCTCCACGGGCCAAGCCAGGGGGCGTTGGGAACTGATAAGGGCTGCCCTTCTCCTGCCCTGCCCCAGGCGCTTCTCCCCGCCCGGCGGGTCCCCAGCACCCCTCCGGATCTCTCTAGCCCTCTTCCTGCCTGGAGAGGCTCCCGCCCTTCTGCTCTGTATTCTTCACCCCCCCTGCTAGGCTTCCTGGGGTTCTGCGAGGGCCTCATCTCTGGAGCATCTAACCCCGGGGCAGGGGCTGGGGGTGGGGGGTACTTCCGGAATGGCAGGGAGCAGCGTCTCCTGGGGCTGGACTCTTGGGATTGCCGCCCCTTTTACGGAGTAAAGGGCTTTGCACCCTCTCCCCCCCTACTTCCAGAACATCAGTATCTCCCCAGAGTCTGGGCCTGGGTGGGGGGTGGGGTGCTGGAGTTTGTGAGGAGAGGGACGTACTGCAGCTCCCCCCAGCGGACCAGATCCCTTTAGGCTATGGGAGCTGGGAATACCAAGTAGAGACTGTTAAAGCTAGAAGGGACCTTGGTGATGGCGTCCGCACGAGGAAGCCCAGACCCAAAGACTTCTAGGGTTTTGTCCAGGCCTTCATAGCTGCTGTCATAGATGCCGGGCACACACTCAAGTTTCCCAGTTTCCAGGGCAGAGAGCATTTCTTGGCGTGAAGGTGAACTCAAGACAAATGTGAAGTTGCCTTAGGTCCCCACTGAAGGCTTTGATGAGTCATGATTTCTGCCTTGGGAGTTAGCTAGACATCCGTTTTCCCCTGTGTCACGTTCTCTATTAGACTACCCTTTTACACCAAACTGGGAAGCTTTTTTTTGGGTATAAAATTGATTTGTTTGGTTTTAATCCTCCCATTCCTCCTCTTCTCCCTCTAATTTTGCTTCCTTGGTGAAGTGTTAAGTAAGTGCAAACTGCAAAGGTTTGCAGAAGAAGGATTTGCCCACATGAAGGTTGGGGGACAGCTTGCAGCCATGTAGAGACAGGACTGTGTGATATTACATGTTGTTGCAACAGGGAACATGCCGAAGGTTTAGGATCACATGTAAATGCACTCCCAATTTTTTGGATGTTTTCACTAGTTGTCTATGGCAGCCCTTCTAGACCCGCCACTGCCTTTGAAAGGAAGACTAGGAGACATTTCTTTTTCAGTTCCCTTCAAAACACTTTTCCTTATTGGTAGTTGAATTCTTTTCCTTTGTTGCTCAGAGGACTCAGCAGATCTTGAGTATGAGTAGTTCAGTCTAAGTGCTGCTGTATACGACTCCCTCTCTCCTGGTTCACCTTAGGCCAGTTGTGAGAGGGCATCTTTTCTCTGAGCCCTGGTTCTACCCAAGTTCCTTAATAGTAGTTGGTTTGTCAGAGATTGAATACCTGGGGTCTGTTGGTTTGCTTGGAAGTGGCCACCATTCCAACAGGAAAAGCAAATTCTTGGGGGGTGGGGTGGGGTGGACTCCAGGGTTCAGCTAGTGGGTAAAATTCCTATTGGGCCCAAATAAGCAGGATAGGGTAGGTGAAACAATAGCAAACTAATGTTTTGTACCAAATCTGTCTTCATTCATATGGCAGAAAGTGGTCTTCCCATGGTTTCAAAAGAGAGCTGAGTGTTCTCAGTCTTTGTTTCTCTGAGTGTTCTTTCTTGCTAGTAAATTAAGCCTGAGGACATTCTTTTCACTTTTGTCCCTCTCATATTGTAGGTGTTGATCTCTGGAGTTGGAATGTTAATTTGTAATTCTTCCCGAATAGAGATGAAGTACTTCTTGAAGGAGATAGTTCAGGAAGTGGCATCCCGTGCACATTCTCTTCCCTGGAGAAGTCATTTTCTGTGTTTCTGTAATTATTTTCTGTGGAAGATATTATAAAGAAGGTGGAAATACAGGACTTTACACTAAGTCTGGTTGCTTCATAGACTCAATTAGGATTGAAAATAAAATTAAAAAATAAATAAATGGAGCGTAGGAAATCTGTGCTGCCTTACTCATTCCTGGAGGATGAGACATGCGACAAAACCTTTAAATGACTCTAACATGTAGTTCGATAAAAAGATGCCCAAGTTCCAAGTTTTCCATTTACTTCAGATGGAGTTGACACAAAACCCAAATTTTTTATTGAGCTGAAATAAAATATCCATACAGAAAATACACATATCTTAAGCTTGATGAATTTTCACGAGCTAAATGCAACTGATTAGCTGGCATCCAGATCACGAAATAGAACATTACCAACACTCCACACACATCTCTCATACACCGTTCCACTCACTATGTTCCCCCCAAAAGTAACCACTGCCTTGACTTCTGACAGATAGATTAGTTTTGCCTGTTTTTAAAAATATCTTATGTGAGTGGAATAATTCAATATGTACTCTTGGGTCTGGCTTCTTTTCCTGATGTAACAACCTTCTGATAGGTCAAATAATTTGGATTTCCCTTTAAACATGGTGGGAATAGTTTAGCTTGCAGAAGTTAGTTGGTCAGGCCTTACTTAATATGACAGAATTAAAGAAAACACTGACAAAACAGAAGCTATATTTTCTATGCTAATGACAGTCTGACAGGGGGACAACAGATAAGAGTGAAGCGTCTAGCATGAAGCCAGTGCGGGATGAGCAAGGAGAATGCCGAGGAGCTCCTTCCTCCATGACGGCTCCAAATGCATTTGACAGCCCCTCTCTTAGGGTCACCAACCCTCACAACAAAAGAAGTGCCTGGTCTCAGTACTGAAATGACTGTGTTTGTTTTCCATCTTTTAGCTATGATTTTTCATTGTTCATGAGTACACCACGATAAAGGCCAGGATAATGTTTCTGCTCAGAAGAGTGCTGTAGTGTCTGTGCTACTTTTTCCTGTCAGGAGGAAGGAATAAACTAGGGAACATGCCACTGTGATTTAACTGGCTCCACAGGACACAGAGTGTAGGATTTGTGATCACACGGTTACACCTTATTATATTGGATTTATTTGGGCAATAAATGATAAGTATAGGATATAAATACATAATTATATATTTCAGTCATCCCACATTTTTCAGTATAAATGAGTAGTACAGTATGATAAGTATGAGTGCATATAAATGTATGTAATATATAAATGTAATATAAAAATCCATACATGTATAATACACGTAGTATGAAAAATATAAATTTATAGGTTTAATATAAAACCATCTATGGGGCGCCTGGGTGGCTCAGTTGGTTAAGCGACTGCCTTCGGCTCAGGTCATGATCCTGGAGTCCCGGGATCGAGTCCCACATCGGGCTCCCTGCTCAGCAGGGAGTCTGCTTCTCCCTCTGACCCTCCCCCCTCTCATGCTCTCTGTCTCTCATTCTCTCTCTCGCAAATAAATAAAATCTTAAAACAGAACAAAAAAACCCCCCAAAACCCCCATCTATGTACATATAAGGACTGGTGACAGTTGAAAGGTAAATTAGACAGGACCCCTAAAGGTAATGAAACACAGACAAATAACTATAAGGCAATGTAGAAAGTTATGAATGTTACAAGAGAGGTATTTCGAGTAAAATAGTTAACATTTATCAGGTCCTTCTATGTGCCAGGTACTGTGCTAAGCAAGTAACATGCTTGATCTGATTTAATATTTTGTAATTCCATGAACTTATGTATAATAGCGTAATTCTAACCATTTTGCAAATAGATACAGATATTAAGAGAGGATCAGGAAAGGCCTAAAGTTGGGTATTTGGGGTGGACTTGGAGGGTAAGTAAGATCTGGATTTGGGGAAAAGGGGGGCAAAAGAAGGGAGAAGGGAAAGACCACCCATGTGGATGGGACCACCCATTGTAGGATGAGCAGAAACAAGGATCCAATTATGTTCCACTATGGGAACAAAATCAGGTGATTTGTCTGCAAAACTGGAATCATGAGAGCTGTAAGTGGTTGAGAGCAGACTTGAAATGAAGAAAGCTGATGGGGCCATTCTCATCTGATGTGATCTCCTCAAGGCCGAGCATGGGAATGACTGCGCATTCCTTTCAGGTGCAGCAAGCCTTGCTGAACTGCAGATGGGCAGATAGGGTTACATCGCCAGATCAGACCCTGTCCTGGGGGCCTTGGTAAAGAAATCAGACTTTCTTCCTTTCTTTTTCTTCTTCAAGATCAGATTTTCTAAATATCAGTTATTCCTGAAGTTTCATTTCTAGGCCTGCTGAATACTATACGCAGAAAACTAACCAGATGCCAGGGCTGTGTATGAATTCTTGTTACTCTTTTGTGTGAAGAAATGGATTAATGTTTTCCCAACCTTTCCAGCATGACCAGTGGATTCTACTGCTTTCTGTAACTTGACTGAGTCATTCATGTTGGTGTTTTCTTTTTTCTTTCTTTCTTTCTTTCTTTCTTTTCTTTCTCTTTCTTTCTTTTCTTTCGTCATGTTGGTTAAGGCCTAGTCATTGTTGTGAATGTTCGTACTTCTGCAGTGATGTCAGTGAACATAATTTAACTTGTGTAAAACTTTTGTCTATCAACACTAAAAATAGTTCTTTTGGTCACTTTTAAGCAATAATTACATTGAAGGAAAGAAATCACTCATTTATACATGTGATGTGGGACACTTTGATATGCTTGAGTATTTGGTTTAATGAGTGATGAATTCAATTTTATTTCTAGAATCTCCCATAAGTAGTTATTTATTACCTGTTTGAAAGGATTGTGATCTTGTAAGTAGTTATTCATATGGACCAAGTAGTCATCTGTACATGAAAAATGACAAACAATGCACTTTGCATTTGCCATATTTTACTACATATGTATCTCCTCCTATGAGGCTGGAGGTTTTGTTTTGTTTTTGAAAGAAAGGTCTCCAGCCAGTTGCTCTTCTTTTATATTTCTGAAGAGGCCTTTGTGTCTCAAACCATGGCTGTGTGGAGTTCCCTCTTTTCAATTCAGGTAATTAATTCAGTGGTGACATCATAAGGAATGTGTTCATTTTTCCATTTCAAATTCCTCCTCATAGGATCTGATGGTAACTCACATTAAGAACACATTTTGACAAACTCAGTTCTCAAAGGCAGTTGCGTGTTAATTTAAACTTGTCCCCCTTTAGCATTGTAAGAAGGAAATTCTCTTTCAGGGAAGGTCCTCTACCTTCTGCAATGCGGAATCACTACAATTGTGGGTCATTTCGATCCTAATTCTGTTAGTTGGTTGATTTTTGATGTTTATAGAGCACAAGTGATCGAGTGATATTTACAGAGTCAAATGCACAGTGAAAAGATAGCAGTGGTAGGAGGATAACCTTGTACTGGTGAATCCTTATGTTTTATAAAGCTAAAAATAATGAATTTTTAGATCCTTTGCTCATTACGGCTGTATTTTGGTATTTGTTTTGCTTTGGCTATTCAACTCTGTCTGTACCTGCACCTTTTATTTTTGTTAGGTGCCTGGGCAGGCAAATAGTCTAAATGCTTTTGTAACAGTGGCTTATATCTTTTTGACTATAACTCACCATAAAACAATTTTTTCATCTTACTCAATATACACTATATGCATTGAAGATATTCAGACATGTACACCCACAAGTAGCTGAAACAGAACTGTACTTAACCATTAATACAGTTGATGTACTCTGGTGGCTTCTATTTTGTTGTAGTCAGTTCTGTTTCATTAAAAAACACTTTTTCCATTGAATAATTGATTTTAGGGCCTACCATCGGATTGCAACCAGTTTGAGAAACACTGCTTTAGAAAGAGCCCTTTGTTAAACATAGATCTAGGAATTTAGGGCCATAGTATGGTTACGTTTCTGAACATACCTATGTTTGCCTTAAAAATCTTTTTGGTTCCAAGTTCATTCTCATTTTGTGTGATTGCTTACAGTCCTAATTATTCCCCTCTCCCTTGACATTTGTGATAGGGTCACAGATTTCTAGAACTTTCTGTACTCCTTGATGACTTAATGATTGAGGCTAAGTAAATGAAACATTTGTAGGTAATTACTACTAAAAGTAGTGATATTCGGTAAGCTAGGGGGGTCTGAGAGTTGTATAGATGTATTGAAGTATGGAGAATGGATTCTAAGAGAGGTTACTGGACTTTTAATATTGCCCTCCAGTAATATTTTCCTGAAGATTCATAATTTCTTCCAGCAATCTGTAATCACCCTCTGGAGGGTTCTCAATTCTGCTTTGATTTTTAAGTTAGGATTGACTAATTTAGAGAATAGCTTCCTGAAGTGGACTTGATCATTTCTTTTTCTCCTACTTCCGTCCCTCTTCCCCTTTCCTCTTGCTCTTCTTTCCTTTGTCCATATTTACTACCTGCATTTGGCATATTATAGCCATTAATTTGAATTTAAGAGGGCACTGCCAGATGTTTTACTCCCTGCTTAGGGAAGATTATTTTCATTGAGAAAATTTTATAAAATATAAAAACAAAAAAAAGTGTATATCTCTAGACAGCTAAGGGTTGAAATCCACAGATAAGACAATCAGTTAGATGGGATCCATAATGTGCATTATATTATCTTTTCTGAGTGTCTTTGAAAGAATGGTCTTGAATACCTGGAGGGAATAGTAATTTGTCTTCATATTTATAATTGATATAACTCAGCACTAAACCTCTTTGATTTGTAAGATTTTATCTTATTGGTGATTATATTGCTTGAATAATGTATGTACATCTTAGTGTTCAGAATAAATATGTTAATATTCTTAGCATTCCTGACATCAAACCTGGGCAGTGCCTACATGACTGTATATTCTATACGTGGTAGCTACCAGGTGTAACCTCTGTAAGTTTGTGCTCGATGTCTCACTACTGTGGAAATATCCCACCCAGCCCTGTTTCTGTGTAACTTCTGCTGTGAAGTCTGTGAATCTGTCAGTCTCACTGAATAAAGTTATGAAACCACGGAAACAATCAACTCCACTTTGTTGTGGGTTACTTTATCATAACATAGTACCCTTCCTTTCAATTTTTTTTTTTTTTTTTTTTTAAAGATTTATTTGAGAGAGCGAGAATGAGAGAGAGAGAGTACATGAGAGGGGGGAGGGTCAGAGGGAGAAGCAGGCTCCTCACTGAGCAGGGAGCCCGATGCGGGACCCGATCCCGGGACTCCAGGATCATGACCTGAGCCGAAGGCAGTCGCTTAACCAACTGAGCCACCCAGGCACCCTCCTTCCTTTCAATTTAGAGAAATGATACTGTACACATCCAGTGCGTTTCCTCTATAATATCCTCCAGTTCCACAGGCACATGTTTGCACTTTCCTCTTGTTAAAATTGCAGACAAGAATAATTTTGATTTATTGGTTTCATCTAATATAGCCGTGTTTATATTGTTGCCAATAAAATGACTTACACGATTGGTTTTTGTTTATACAATCTTTTCTGAGGAGTCAGTCACCTGTGTTAGGACAAGGTACATTCTGCTGATTAAAATGAACTCCTGGGATCTAAGAACATTCAGCTCTATCTGTCCTTGATTGAATTGCAAAATGTGCTTCACACTGCAGCCGTGCATGAGAATAACTTATATTATCTGTCAATAGGCTTTTCATTTCTATATTCTTCTGGTTACAGAAGCCATAACCAAGAGAAGCGCAGGGGAATAGCTCGGGTCTGTTAATGATCAAGGCTGCGATGTTGAAAAGGCAGTTAATGAAATTATAGAATCATTAACCTGAAGGGAAAAAAATAAAAAGAATCGATAAAAACCCTATTTTAGATGGCTTAGATGTATATAAAAGAAACAGCTCAGGAGCATTTTTGTTTGCTGACCAGTATTTTGTGTCTCATTATCAGGTTTTCTATGCAGGGTAAGTAAGAAACGCTTGTGGCATAAGGAATGGAAAATATAACAAAGGCTAAATGTAGCCTAAGGAAATGAAATGATGTATGAAAATTAATAATTAACTGGCTCATCAGATGAATTATGACTCTAGATGAGTTTATTAATGATATTTACTAAGAAAGGGCTTTTGGCTGTAAATAGGCATTATGGAACTCGTGTTTTTGGAATTTTCTTGAATGGCTCAGTTAACATTGCTTTTCACTTGTTGGATCTTTTAATCTGAGACACAGTGCCTGGAGCCTTAGGTAGAAGGTAGAGTCATGATTTTGTATTTTGATCAAAGTCATAGCTTTTCCAGAAAACCAGTGAAATAATTAAATGGTTTTGTGCCTTAGTTTCCTTAGGAGTTAAGTAATTTCCTTTCTGACCTGACTTACAGGAGTGTGTTTTGGAGTTCGAAAGTGGTCAACAGGAAGATTTATTAACTCACGTTGACTCATTTGACAGAACGAACATTTTCATTGTTTGAATGGACAGAGCATTAAAACTCTAACTGTATCAATATGTGAGACCCAAAGTACCCTAAATTTGTACTTCAGGGTGTTCCTTGCTTTTTCTTTTTCTTCTCTTTTTTCTGTTGTCATCTTGGGGTAGGCAGTGGCTGAAGGGTGGAGGAGAAAATAATTCTGGAGAACTTGAACAATTTTTTTTTTTAAAGATTGTTATTTATTTATTTGACAGAGAGATACAGTGAGAGAGGGAACACAAGCAGGGGGAGTGGGAAAGGGAGAAGCAGGCTTCTGGTTGAGCAGGGAGCCTTATGCAGGGCTTGATCCCAGGACGCTGGGATCATGACCTGAGCCGAAGGCAGATGCTTAATGACTGAGCCACCCAGTTGCCCCCATTTTTTTTTTTTTTTTAAGAGAGAGAGAACGCACGCGCGCGAGCAAGCGGCGGGGTGGGGTGGGGGGCAAAGGGAGAGGGAGAAAAGCGGACTCCCCATGGAGCAAGAAGCCAGATATGGGGCTTGATCTCAGGACTCTGAGATCAGGACCTGAGCCGAAATCAAGGGTCGGGTGCTCAACCCACTGCGCTACCAAGGTGCCCCTTGAATAGGTTTTTAAATAGAAGGATGCTCTGCCAGTGGAATCCTACCAGTTAGGTTTTGATATTGATTAGCTGTGATTTCGCTTTTTGGCAAAATGTAGGCAAATTTAATCCTGAGGTCCATTTTTCAAGGTAAGTGTTGTCTTTCAACACGCTGCTGACGTGAGAACCTCCTATCAGCTCTTGCTTTGACGGAGTGGATGAAGATTACTCTTTTTGCTTCCATGTCTACCCTGTCCTCTTGATTTGAGTGCCATAGGTATAAAATCTATGTATTTATCCTTGATCATCTTAAGTGGGTATTTTTGATAATCTTCCATGTCTTAATTATCTGGAGGATCAGAATTTCAAGAGACTGTAGTGATTATCATCAACTTCCTTGTTTTATGGATGAAATCTGTAAGTCCAGAGAAGTTATAAATGATTTGCCAGAGGTAGAACTCAGGTGTCCTCACACTGTGACTCATTAAGGATGTGTCTTTCTTAAAAGTTAGCAGTTTATTCCTTTTTTGTTACTACGTGGACTTAGGCTTATAAATGATCATATGGCCTTTCTAAAAAGTATATAAAGTACTATAATAGCGATAGATGAAATTGATTTTTAAATTCTAGTCTCTAATGCTTGAAAAATCTGTTGGCATAATTAATGTGAAAACTGGGTTATTAAGCATATTTTCACCTAGAGTTTATTTTATTTTTGTCTTGAGGCTGGTTTTCTTAGCTTATACGCCATTGCCTTACTGCTATTTCTTTATGGCATTAATTACTTCACTTTCTGGTTGTTGTCTTTTTAGTAATAAAATTTAAGTGCATTTTTGTTATTGTTATTGTTACTTTCAACCTAAAGCTATTTAAAGCAGGACTGCAGTTTATAAATAAAATAAAATGAAAGTCCAGTTTGACAGGCTGGTTTGAGTGTCTGATACTTAATTAACTTCTCAGCACGTTAATTATTTTTCTTGCAGTCTCACTTTCTTAATGATCTAACCTAATGCTAAGTACCTACTTACGTGTTTTTATCCAGATTTTTGATGAGAATTCCTGCTTGTATATGATCTTGCTGGCAAAAAGACTCCTTTGTTTTTAAAAACTTGCAAGTGGGCATAGTCTGCAAATCTACAGACACTTGTCACATGGACTCATGATGACTCATAGTGCCAGTCATGTTGGATGATTCTTCATTTTCAACAAATTGCCAGCACAACATATATACTTATTTATTTTGTTTGGTGCTGAATAAGTGCTCTCTTCTGCAGGGTTCAGAGTACTCAGAAAACACTGTTTTATGAATGAGCAGAGAATAGATGGCCAACATCCTCTGGCAAAGCACAGAGACATGAAATGATTCTTGCTCACAGTCAACCCACAACTCAACAGACCAGCTGATAATACACTGGAGTTCTTAAATGGACACAGCAGGAAGGGCACTGGGATTTTTCCAGTGTGAAAAACCAAAATCTTACAACTGGTTTGATACTAGGGTTCATTTGTTATTGTCCCATAAGACAGCTTAAGTGATAAGGTTTGGCTGGACTGGGTTTCCTTGTCCGTTCTTGGCGACCGTAGTGGAGGGAAGGGCGGGAGATGGACCTCAGAGCGTTTCTCAGGACTGGATGGCCTGGCAATGTGAAATGTGACAGACTGATAGAATTCTTAATAAAGTGGAGAACTGGTAAGGAGGAAAACATTCCAAATGTTGTATTTTAGTAAATTTTGAAGTTTCTCAGCATTCGGGCACACACAGTAAACTTTGCAGAGGGCACAGTGAGTGCTTGATTAGAAAATCAAAAATATTTGATTTTTGATAAAATAGTTTCTGATTTTTTAAAAGGATAAAGAAAAAAAAAACCCCTCTTCACAGAGAGTTTTCCTTCTGTGTTGTTCTGTCCCTAATGGTGGCTGAAGCCATTTGTGTGGGTGTTGGTTGGAAATAATTGTCTAAGACATTGAGTGGATCATGCAGATAGAGTAGGAATCATCCAGTTGAGAATATCTGACCCCTACTGCTTTGCACTCAGTCATATCTCCTGTATTTGTTCAGCTTTGGCTTCTTTTCATGACAATCATATCTGTGCAAAATAGTACAGAGTGTGATTGTGTTTGTCAATCAGTTGGAGTGGTGACGCCCAGTCACTTCCTTGACTCTGTGTACATTTTGGGGAGCTCTTGGTTAAGGGAGGGAAGCACCTTTCCTACAGATTTGTAACCAGAGAGTACTGGCATTATGATGTCCTGTGTTCGTGTCGGTGCTGTTGGTTTTCTCTCGCCACTTGAGGAAGGGGGTGCTAGGATGGCAGACGGAGCTCTGTTGTGGAGCTATGGTTGAAGTGCTGTGTGTAGTGTGTGGCGAACATACTTCCCTTTAGAGGCTCTCTTCTTTCGGTATGCTTTCCGTAAAGTGTTTTGTACAGACTTTTCCTTTTCTAGGATCTTAATAGAAGGTGAGAGTATTGTGATGTTGCTTCTGTTTCCATCCCCATAACTCAGAATCGTTATGGAACCAAGACTTCGATGCTGATGTGATTTATTTGGACATGCGGATATATGACATCTTTGCGAGAACCTCAAACCCCTATTTTTACCTTTTGTAAGTCTAGGGACTGTGAAAAATTTGCTCTTATGGTAAAAATCAGAGGTGGTTTAATATCCTCATACTCTCATTTAGAGGCCATATCAGCCTTTTGCTTGTTTACTGGAAACTTTGGAGCGTTGGTCTTACAGCTCACAAAGATAGTGCTTTGGGTTTCCCAAGACTCACTGTAGCAAAAGTGAACTAGTATGGACAGATCCTCTGGGGAGCAAAATAAGTTTCATTTTGCAAGCTGGTACCAGTTGATTGGTTGTCGTTGCCAAGAGCACTGTATTGAGAAGGGCTCAGTGGCAAACAAAACAATACAGTGATCCATAATCCATGTCTACCGTGAATGCAGGAGGGAAGAGTGCCTGCCAATGAACCATGTGTTTGATGACCCTGCTTTACATAAAAGGCCGTTTGGCTAAGAGTGCTTCTTTTCTTCCTGGTATGAATGCTACACAAGTTGAAAACTCACTGTGACTTATTTTCATTTTTACTTTTAAAAATGCCTGCATTTATTTTTTTAAACAGGCTAATAACCCACACCATGGATAACTTATTGGACTTTGCCTGAAAGGAGTCATTAGTGCCATTGGATATTTGACCATCCTGGCCACAGGTTTTTTCAGAATGAATGGAAGGTCATGCAGCATGAGTCTCCACCGGACATCAGGAACCCCACAGGGGCCCGGGATGGTCAGTGGCCAATACATTCCTCCCATCCGAGCCCACTCTGGGACTCCTGGCCCCTCGTCCTGTGGCAGCACAGCGAGCCCTGCCATCGGAAGCCTTGCTAACAGCCTTCATCTCAAGATGCCCTCGGGAGGAGGGATGGCTCCTCAGAGCAACATGGCCGAGAGCCCCCTCCATCTGCCTGCCTTGAGCCCCAGGAGACAAGTACTCACCAATGGGAAGCCACGATTCCAGGTCACCCAGGCTGGAGGCATGTCAGGGCCACACAATTTAAAGCCAAAGCAGCAGGAGTTTGGAAGTCCTTTTCCTCCAAATCCTGGGAAAGGTAGGATTGTCTTTCTGGGATCTTTTAAAAGTGGAAACGATTTTTTTTCTCCTCTCCAGATCCTTCTCTGCAAGCAAATCTCATGGAAAACTACAGGATTGAATGTCAGGATCAATTCTGATGGTCTCACAATGCTCTGTAGCCTCCCTGGTGAGGGGCTGGATGTATGGGTACATGGGAGGGTGAGGAGGCCACAGTGGTAAACATGATACCTCATGGAACTGTGAAGCAGAGTGGAAGGTGAGACAGAGAGAGCAGAAACAGGGAGTGAGGGTGGGTGGTGGTGGTGGCGGCAGGCAAGACCAGTTTAGCAAGACCCTACCCTTAGGATGCATGGAGGGACGGGATTCCCTGGGCCATGGCGGAGGGGGGCGGCCAGAGCCGTCATCGTGTGGGTCGGGTGCTAGAAGAAAGGTTTGGAAAGAAAAGGATAAAAAGGGAGAAAGCTTAACAGCCAATAAAGTGAGGAATTAGCACATAGAAATGATAAAAAATTATTCCAAGAGCAGAACCCCTAAGTTTTGTAATACAGCTGGTGACAAGAGGGAAGGAAGCTAGAAGAGAATAATGAAAGGATGTATTTTTGGGCTTGTGGAGAACTAGAAAACTTGGTTAATTTGAAATGCAGAGAGAGTGTACTTTTAATTCAGTTTTTGAATTCAGTGTTTCAGTGTTTAATTCAGTGTTTGAATAATGTAAATTTTAAATCATGGAATAATTGTTGGAAAATAGCAAATTATTTGAATGACTCACTCTCTCTAGAAACCGATGTTGACTTAAGGAGTGATATTGCACATGAAATGTGTATTTGGGCCAGAAAAAGGAAGAGTGTGTATCTCATGTGAAATACAGCTTTGTTATGTAAAATAGCACAATTATATATGCTGTTAGGTATTTTTAGCATCTGGTTTTAAATGTTTATATTAAGTGTGTACACTACTAAATAAAATTACTAGCAGCCTGAAATAGCCATTCACCGTTAACTCATAACTCACCCAGTTCAGGTGAATAATTATTTTTATCCTAAAAGCTGTTTTAGTGCTGTTGTATTCCTCTGCATGGTATAAATGGGCAGATTAAGAAAAAACCCTAAACTATAAAACCTTAAAGTACAAAAAGCTATATATCTAGCTTTTTTCTTTTCTTATTTATTTATTTTGGTTTAGGTTTTGTTTTAGATTGTTTTATTTCCTAGACCTACTGATATTTAGTATAAGTATAGGAACAACTTTCCTTGGGGGTGCATCCAAGATAGCACCATCACTGTCAGGTTGCTGTGTTCATGGTGTGGCAAGCTACAATGGCAAGCTCGTGTGTTTGGATTTTCAGGGGCTGAGGCCCAGGAGGATCTTTCAGCTCTTGCTTGTCTAATGAACTGTACGTAGCTTGCTTTCATCACATATACTTCTGTTGAATCCCAGCTGGCGTTATTAATGCTGATAATATTAATAACTTCTATTTATGATGTCGTAACTGGGCATGTGTCAGGCACTGTTGTATTGAGTGCTTCCAATATAAAATCTCAGTTATCCCTCACAACAGCCCTGAGTCGTATGCTACTGTTGATTAACTGATAAGGGAGCTAAGATCTAGAAAGAATAAATAACTTCAGCATTGCCCTCGGTAAGGAGTTTGGGGATATGACTTTGATGGTGAGCAGAAGTGGTTATGATTATATTCATAGTTAAAAAAGTTATGTTTCCAGTAATTCAGGGATAGTGAACTCTCAGGGTTAATACATCTTGAACTCTTGCAAAAATTAGTGCTGTCCCCTGGTTCTCCTCTTTCTAACTTTCTGGCTCCTTGCTCAGCTTCCAAGCTCACGGTGCCTGTTCCGGATCTGCATGGTCGGGGTATGCATGAGCATGGGATAGGGGTTGAGGATAACTGTATTATTATCCCCTCTGGCCTTGTAGCTTGGATACCGCTCCGGATGGTGCCAGCAGTGGCTGAACGTGTCCCTTTCAGGTCTTGGTTGACAGTTCCTAAGCTAAGCCAGTAACTGGTTGAGAATCAGTAGGACTGTTTGAACTTCATCCAGTCATTTACTCAACAGATAATTATTGAGCATATATTATAGGTGAGCCACTGTTCTGGGGATATAGTAGCTAATAAAATATAGTCCTGGCCCTCAAGGAGTTAGGAGAATTCAGACAAATAAGTGGGCAGTTAAAGTGCACTTAGGGCTCTGATAGGGATACATTGATGGCAGTAGGGCTACATTTGCAGGGTTCCCAGCCCATGCTTGATCAGTGGATCTGGGAGGACAGGAGGATATCTAGGCAGACACCTGAAGGGTAAGGAGCTAGACTTGCGATCATGCCAGTTGTGTGTGTGTGTGGGGGGGGGGGCGCTGTCTGGAACTCATTCTGGATAGACCGAAAATCACCCTTAAAACCTGAAGGGGAGAGATCATGGTGTGTTTCATTAACTTCTGCCTGATTCCACGTTGGGGGTGTAGAGACTGTGGCAAGAGACAAGACTGGGGAGGAATAAGCAGAGGCCAGATAAAGGTTATGGGGGAGGCGCCAAGGAGTTTGGACCTGTCTTGAGCACACTGGTGAGCTGTGCAAGGGTTTTAACTTTGGGGATCATGTGATGGGATGATGTGATGAACTTGAGGTTGATATCTCTCTCAGGCTTTTTTCATGCAGTACTGACAGTGCCCTGACCCTGAGGGATAGTACCGAAGGACCTGTGACTGCGCGTGTATTAGTTGGGGTTCTCTGGAGAAACAGAACCAACAGGAGATGTGTCTGTGCCTGAATGTGTACCCGTCCCTGTGTCTGTACCTGTATTTGAATAGATTACGGAGGCTGACAGTTCCCAAGACACGGGAGACGGGTCAGCAAGCTGAAGACCCAGGCCTGCTGATGCTGTAGGTCTAGTGTGAGTCTGAAGGCCTGGAATGAGGAGAGGCAATGGTGTGTATTTCCCTTCTGAAGGACAGCAGGTTTGAGACCCAGGATAAACTGACATTTCAGTTTGAGTCCAAAGGCAGGAAAAAGCTGATGTCCCAGTTTGCAAGTGGTCATTCAGGGAAGAATTCTTTCTTACTTGGCGGAAGGTCAGCCTTTTATTCTCTTCAGGCTTTCAGCTGATGGGGTGGGGCCTATCCACATTAGGAAGAGCAATCTATTTTACTCAGTCTACTGATTTAATGTAAATCTCATCTGAAAACACTCACAGAAACACCTGGAATGGTATTTGGCCAAATACCTGGGCACCTCATGAGCCATTCAAGTTGACGTATAAAACCAACCATCGTAGTGGGGTACCATTGCTTGGGGCCAAGCACAGTTTACATGGTGGCTGAGAAAATACATTTTCTAAGCCTTCAGGGTGATTATACCATCTCTCAGGAATCCAGTGGAACTGTGTACAGAGAATATGTCATTTAAGGATTGCCACACAGACAAATATCTGACTTGAAGACTGGAGAAATCTCCAGTGGGAGCCTCATGAGAAATACAAAGTTGATTGTAGTATTTGTGTTACTTAATTAAGGATTGAGTTCTACTCAACTTGAAAACTCAAAAAACAGTGACTTTCACATCATGGAGCATGGTTCTCAAATGGTGTGCCAAGGACACTGGAGTACCACAGCAAACTCGGGGAACCATGGGATAATTTTAATTTTGAAGGAAACAGAAGGATTTGTGGCATCCTTTGGACTCCAGGCAAACTACTAGCTTGAGGAAGTTCACAGTTTCAACATCAGATTGCACTATATCCTTTTAGTGATGTCATATCTTTGCAAAGCTCCACTTTCAGTAGTTGTGATGAAAAAGCTAGTACTCTGTAGGCCAAAAGGTGGAAGCAACCCAAGTATAGGCAGATGAGTGGATAAAGAATATGTGTGTCTTATACCTGCAGTGGAATAGTATTCAGCCTGAAAAAGGAAGGAAAGTCTGACATACAATACGACATGGATGAACCTCGAAGACATTATGCTAAGTGAATTACGCCAGGCACAAAAGGACAGATATTGTATGATTTCTCTTATACAAGGTACCTAGAAGAGTGAAATCACAGAGACAAAAAGTAGAACGGTGTTTGCTGTGGACTGGAGGGAGGGGAGCATGGGAGGTTAGGCTGAATGGGGACGGAGTTTCAGTTTGGGAACATGAAAGAGTTCCGGAGATGCATGGTGCGTGATGGTTGCCCAGCAGTGTGAATGTACTTAATATACACTTTAAAAATGGTTAAGATCGGGGGTGCCTGGCCGGTTCAGTTGGAGGAGTGTGCGACTCTTGATCTCGGGGTCCTGAGTTCGAGCCCCACGTGGGGTGTAGAAATTACTTCAATAAATAAATAAACTAAGATAAATTGGGTAAGATAGTAAATTTTATGTTATGTGTATTTTATCACAGTAATAAAGACAAGCAAGTTCTAAGTGAAAATCAGTGTGGAATGGGAGCTGAAGGTGGTGGTATCCAGTCTGATTCCAAGAGCGGAAGTAGTAGAGGGCACAGTTAGAATACACATCCCGTCAGTAATACTGTTATTTAAGAATGAAATAAAAATACTTTTATTCTTAATTTATATACATTGTTTTTTTCAAACAGCTAATAGGTTGTTAGTACATAAATACTATTAAGTTGCTGGCACCTAACTACTTAATGAGGGGTAGTGTTAGTTGTTCCTTTTGGCCCAGGGCACCCTGAAAAAATTACTGAGACGCTAAGAATGCCGTGAACTGCAGACATTTGGGAACCTGTGTCACAGGAGTTGATTGTTCTCACACAAAGAGCAGCCCGGGGTCGGGGATGCTGCTCCTGGTGAGAAGCTCAGGGATGTCAGGTCCACGATCACGGAGCCTCCCTTTGCCTTTCCCCCACGCCTGCTCCTGCTGTGGAGTCTGTATTCTGAGGAGAGTGAAAGACGAAGGAAGGACAATAGGCAGAAGGGTGAAAGGGATGACTCCCTCCAAATCGGCGCCGTTCATCGGCTCTCCCAGGAGCCCCACCCAACTATCCCTACTTAGTCAGTCGTACATGACTTACTTGTAAATAAAACTCATTATTTGTTCCAGAATGTACCTTTATAAACAAAGTTCGACTTTATCTTATTTTGTATTATGTCCTTTTATATTTTATTTCACCTTTTAGCTTTTGCTACCTTTTCCTTTCTCAACGAAGTTGAACCACGTATAAGTACGTTGCAGACATTCTGACTCTTCACCCCAAATTGCTAAGCAGGTGTCTTCCATGTTGTACAGCTAGGATACATGAATCATAACCAAGAAATTTAACTTTGATACAACAGTATTGCTTATATAGAGTTATATCTTAAAATCGAATAAATATTTAAATTCATATTCAAATTTTCATAATATTATTTTATATTTTATTTTACTTATCATACTGTTTTCCCCCTCCTTATAGCCCACGTGTCCTCTGTAGCTATTCTTTTCTTTTGATTCAGGATCCAGTCAAGAATCCTGAATTATGGGGCACCTGGGTGGCTCAGTCGGTTAAGTGTCTGATTCTTGATCTCAGCTCAGGTGTTGATATCACGGTTGTGAGTTTGAGCACCATGTTGGGCTCCACGCTGGGCACTGGGCCTACTTAAAAAAAAAAAAAAAAGAAGAATGCTGCATTACATTTGGTTGTCATGTCTCTTTAGTCTCCTTTTTTCTTTTAAAGATTTTATTTATTTATTTGTGAGAGAGAGAATGAGAGAGAGCACATGAGAGCGGGGAGGGTCAGAGGGAGAAGCAGACTCCCTGCTGAGCAGGGAGCCCGACGTGGGACTCGATCCCGGGACTCCAGGATCATGACCTGAGCCAAAGGCAGTCGCTTAACCGACTGAGCCACCCAGGCGCCCTATTTTTTATTTTTTTTAATTTAATTTTTTTAAAGATTTTATTTATTTATTTGAGAGAGAGAATGAGAGACAGAGAGCAGGAGAGGGAGGAGGGTCAGAGGGAGAGGCAGACTCCCTGCTGAGCAGGGAGCCTGATGCGGGACTCGATCCCGGGACTCCAGGATCATGACCTGACCCGAAGGCAGTGGCTTAACCAACTGAGCCACCCAGGCGCCCTAGTCTCCTTTTTTCTAGAATGACCGTCTCCCCCTGTCTTCGTGTTTCATGACAAAATATGTTGCTGTTTTATTTTATTTTATTAAAAAAAATTTTTTTTTTCTTCATTTTATTTATTTATTTGAGAGAGCGAGAGTACATGAGAGCGGGGAGGGTTAGAGGGAGAAGCAGACTCCCCGCCGAGCAGGGAGCCCGATGCGGGACTCGATCCAGGGACTCCAGGATCATGATCTGAGCCCAAGGCAGTCGCTTAACCAACTGAGCCACCCAGGCGCCCAATATGTTGCTGTTTTAGAGTTCAGGTCAGTTGTCTTGTCTCACAGCTTGGTTCATCTAATCATTTCCTCATGATTAGGTTCAGGTTAAACATTTTTGGTAGGAGTACCACATAGGTTATTTGTGGATTATATATCCTGGGAGCACTGCATGCTCATTTGTCCCAGTATTTGTGATTCTGCTTTCGGTCGTCTGGCCAAGGTGGTGTCACCAGGATCTCTGCATTGTGGACACTTTCCTTTTCAAAATTAATACCTAATCTTATACAAATATCTTGCTCTTCATCAGTGATGCTTGTGTGAATCAGTTACTACATTATTAACTGCATAACAGTGATTTTCTGATTCCAGTATTTCTTCTGTGTTTATTAGTTGGTATTCTTCTGGAAAGAAGAATTCTGTTTCTCCTTTTTTTGAGAATCACCACAGACTCCATGTATTCTTTTTAAAAAGTCCCTGTGCCATAATTCATTAGCATCACTGTTCTTTTTGATGCTCAGATTGTCCTGGATCTGGCAGGTGGGAGCCCCTTCAAGCCGGTCCCGATGTCCTTTTGTTATGTCCCCATGAAGCAGTTCCTTGCTTTCACATAGAACGAGACATTCCAGACCCACTAGTACTTCCCCACCCCAGACATGCAATCAGCCATTTTCTCTAAAAACTCCGGTCCCTTTTAGTGGGAAATCTTTGGAAAACCAGATGAAAGCATGTTTTTCTTGTCTCTGGGGTGTCATTGCTTCTGGGCCCTATGTGTGGACAGAGTTAGGAAATCTGTCAGAAGGTAATGAGTTCCAGTTAAAATACGACATTACAGAGTTCTTCCTCACACTTGCTCGTCGTGCATGTGTCAGTGGGATCCCTGGTTCTCTGCAACGTCCATGGAGTTGCTTATTGGTTCTGTCCTACAGTAACGAGTTACTTTTAGATTTACGTTTTAAGATAGTGGAAATTAGTTTTAGAAATGATCTTTTTACTATGTGTAAATGTTTCATGTACTGAGATGAGCATGTTTGTGTTTATCTGAGCCACCGAGTGAGCATGGAGGATGCCCCACAGTTGGCAACTTCCAAGCCCTGCTAGGACTGGTGAGTACAGAATCTCAGTTATATTGTACCAATAATGGCTTTTCTCTCTACTTCCTCTTCCACAGTTATGAATTGTAATTAGACTGGTAGAAATGCATTTTTCAAAGCATCTGGGAAATCAGTTTTATGATCTCCACTTTAAGCACATTTGACACAGCTATTTAAATATTTAAGACAATTCCACATTTGCAGTACCCGTAGGACTATATAATTGGGAAGATTTTTATTGTAAAGGTTTTTTTATTTTACTTTAGGGCCTCTGACATTTCTTGTGGAGCTCTGCCGTCCTTGGAGACAAAGGGAGTTAGTTATTCATTAGCGCTTGTGGGTTATTCATTATTGTTGGTCAGAAAAAGCAGAATGATATCAACAAAGGACACTAACTAATTGGGATTAAAAAACTCTTTTGTATAACTTAAGGCTGGTATCTCTTGTAAAGACCTGGTTTTAAAAAAATAACGTATCGTGTGAACCCGGGAGGTCTAGAAACTAAGTGTACTTTAAATAATAGGTCAAGTTTTATTTTGATTTTTTCCTGTTTGTGGTTTGCTAATTCAATTGGCTATAACCTGGAGCTTAGGTTAGAGCTTGACTCCTTAGTGGGTCAGCTAGCTTCATATTTTCCCCCTACTGCCACATTATAAATTTTAAAACATTGTCACTGATTTAGAATGTTACTTTCCTATAATCATTCCTTTACTTGTGTTTATTTCTGGACAAACAGACAATGAAAAAAGAATTTGCTAAGGCTGGCGAATGAACTGTATTGAATGTTGTCATGTTAGCACCGGGGCAGGAATCGCAGCTGGGATCTCACATTCTTGAAGAGATGCAGTTGATATATTAGCTAATGAAAGTTGGGGCAAAATACTTGGTTACTTTTTTTTTCACTTCTGCTTTTTAATCATTTATATTTCCTTGCACTTCTAATGTGGCTTCCTGCAGAATTAGAGCAAATAAAGTTAATATTCCATAAAGGGTTCCAAAAATAACCAAACCAGTCAGAGACCAAAGGCATTATTCCAGTTGAGGTAGCCAGGGTTTTCATTTCGTCTCCCCAACACGGCAGGTGAAACACAATGTTTACTTTTGTTTACTCTTTGGGCTCCACGGGCCACACTTCGTGTGATTTATTGATGCAGCGTGTAAATCAAATTGATGATGGATTTCCAAGTGTTACTGAATGGCAGGCATGATTTGTTCCAGTTATAAAAGTGATTTGTCAGCCTCACAGCATTCCACCTTTAAAAGAACATATTCCATTAGCACTCCCCGCCCCCTAGACACACCTCAGATACTGTAGGACACCAAGTTGGAAGGTACCATCCGCTAGTCACCTGTAGCATTTTTTTTTTTTGAAGATTTTATTTATTTATTTGACAGAGAGAGACACAGCGAGAGAGGGAACACAAGCAGGGGGAGTGGGAGGGGGAGAAGCAGGCTTCCCGCGGAGCAGGGAGCCCGATGCGGGGCTCGATCCCAGGACCCTGGGATCATGACCTGAGCCGAAGGCAGACGCCTAACGACTGAGCCACCCAGGCGCCCCTGTAGCATTTTCTTAGACTGTTAAATAGCAACAGCTTTGGACTTGCACAGAGCTTGGCCCAAACTTGCATATTGATTGTCTCCTATGATTTGATCAAAGGTTCCATCCCAGGAGGCTGGGCAAGTGTGATTGGCCCCATTTTAGGGATTGAGAGACTGAGGCTCAGTTTGCCGGAGATCTCATTCTCTGTGTGCTCCGTGGGTTGACTCAGAGTGGGACTCCACAGTCTGAGAGCTCCTGCTGTGGGAGTTCTGAGAAGCCTTGTCCCCAGTCTGCCTTAGAGTTTACAGTTGCTGCCATTCCAGAATGAGTATGCATACCGTTCAGCTGCTATCTCCCATCCACAAGCTGAGGAAATGGGCCCTTGCTCCTGTTTTGGAAAACTGGGCTTGACAATTTCCAATAACAGGCCCTTCTGAGCAGAGAAGGTGGTGTCTACCTGGGCAGGAATCAGGCCGTCTGTGTGAGGCCCCCCGAGTGACACGAGTGTGTGCAGAAGTACTGACGTACTGAAGTAGCTTCGCACACCTCTGCTTATGACGTCTTTAGACCCAGGCAGGAGGGTGTCATGAATATGAATAGATTCGCTACTTCTGACCCATCAAATTTTAAGGAGACAATGGATGGTGACTTGTATTTAATACCTATTTTTATGGCTGCCTTATTTGAATAATGAAAGAAATAGAAGGCCCGTAATTGACTCTGACATAATAAACAAGTTAAAAAATGAGACTTGTGTGGGAGCTTGTTAGTCAAGGATAGGCTGAGGCTAGCAGCTGTAGCATCCTTGAGGAGCCGGTTAGAGATGCATAGTCTCAGGGCCATCCCAGACTGACTGACTCAGGTTGTGTCTTTTAACAAGATCGTGGCACAAGGGCAACTTCATGGCTGTGTGAGCAGGGACTGTATAGGGTCCCGTGCTTGGAAGGAGTGCCCCGTGCTTGGGGTCTAATGCTCTGTGACATTCTTACTGATGTTATCTTCGAATTTGTGTATTTTAAGTGAAATCCTCTGGGCCCCTGGAGCATGTGTGGGGTGCTTGGAGTCTCCGTTCGTGTGCGGTCCCCCATCCTGCTAGGATAGCTACTGGTTCCTCTGTCCCTCCCCAGTATCTACTGCTGCTCTCTGCCTCCAGTGCGGACTCAGGCATGAGGGCGGGGAGGTCAGGGTTTGGTGCATATGCTGTGTGTGCCCAATCCATGTGAGGCTCTGGGCACCTTTGAGAGTCTGCACTTACCCTGTGAGTATCCCCATGTGGAAGGAGCTCAGTGGTAAATAGCAAATTACAAAAAACACCATGACCCATCACAAGGGAGACCAGAGAAGAATGGAAAAGGATTTTCTTCTGCTTTTTGAACAAGGGACCCGACATTCTCATTTTCATTGGTCCCTGAAAATTATGTGGCTGACCTTGTAAGTACCCACTGAAATTTGAGAAACACTGGTATGGGAGGAAGAGGGTGGACACTGGAGTCAGAAGACCCACACCCCAGTTCAAGCACTGCTGGTGTGTGACCTTCCCTGCCTTGGTTTCTTCATGTGTAAAATGGGGGGGGGGGTTGTTTTATCTCTCTTTCCAAATGGGCAGGGTCTAGGTGAAGGGCAGACCGGGCCACATATCCTTGAGTAAGAGTGTGACCAGGGCACCTCTCATCTTTGGCTTTGGTTTCATGATGTTGATGAACAAAGCTGGATGTTATGGGCAGGGCTCCAAGTGGGAAAGAAGGGCCAGGACTGGTCTTCACATCCTTGTTAGTGCATGGAAAGGAAGGGTCAAGTACTGAGGCGGGCACGTTCTGGGGATCTTGGGCCAAGAGAAGGCGTGCTTCAGAGAACTGGGGAGCTAACGCATTGGCTTTCCAGGTGGTCACCTGGTCATGTGGCAGTGGCAGGTAGAGCAGAGAACAGTGTGTGCTTTGGGGAGTTAAATTAGATGGCAGCTGGGAGAGTGCATTCTATACCGTCCAGTGCCAGAGGCACGCCAGGGGTTGCTCCTCCCCGACTGTACGTCTGCGTGGTGCAGTGTGGGTCTCCGTGAGCAACAGCAGCTGCTGCTGGCCGAGACGGCCCGTCCTGCTGCTCTGCTCGGTTGTGCCACGTGTCCTGGTAATAAAGGCTTACAGCTTAGTCAGAGCTCCCAAGTCTGGGCGGTACGAACAGCTACTTGCCGGGTAGGGATGGAGCCCTGACTACTCTCTAGTTCCAGCTTGCTTCAAAGGCTAGACAGAAAACACTGAAATCCTAATAAACCACAGTAAACAGACACTGATGTGAAATAACACATTTTAAAAGTGTATCTTTCACCTAAAGATTTTCCTTTAGGGCGATCCTATAATTTATTATCCAGACCAGGACACTTTCAGGAGTGAAATGTGGCCTATGGATAATTATGCCCAGGACTATCCCGGATGAACTGGAATGAGGGCCACCCTACTTTAGGGCCAAGTTTAATTGCATTTAGATTCAGAATCTTACACAATTGCTTTAAGGTAAAGTAGTCCAACCTACTTGACAAGATTAGACCCAGAGAAGTTAATAGCAAAATTATTTCTTGGACCATTGAATGATTATTAGTATATCATTAAGTAGAATACATTCATTTCTGGTTATTCTAGGGCTAGAAATAACAAACTAGCAATTATTTAGCACATTCTATTTATTAATGTTCTTAGCTTTATGTAACTTATTTTAATCCTTCCCAACCTTATGAAGTATTCCCTTGAAAATATGAGAAAAGAAAGGCTTAGAAAAAACAAGAAACTTGACCAAGAGCACGTGGGGATTTTAACCCATGTCTCGCTGACTTCAGGGCTCTGTATACTTCTGTAGGATGTTGTTTTGTGTTTTGGTATAGAGTTTGCTGCAAAAACTAGGTTCTTGGCAATTGAGAATGATTTCCTGAAAGACACAGTATGTCTACCATAATTTTTACTATGTGTGGTGGTGTAGTGTCTGGTATATATTTATTTTGAAAAGTATAGTGAGCAGAAGCAGAAAAACCACTGACACATAGTTGCAGATGTTTGTGTCAATTTGTGTTACAAGTGCCCCTCCTCACTTGCTTAAGACAGTGGCTTTGGTGGCAGTCAGGCAGGGAATGTGATGTAAAAAAGAAAGATACAGTAATGGCTAACTTTTGAGCCCTTCCTCTGGGCCAGCTGCTGCATTAAACGGAGCTACTGGGTCACACAACCAGAGTGCTATCTGGAAGGCCTTCCATGATGGCCCTGGAGCTCAGAATTCCCTTAATTCTTGTAACAACCCCATGTGTCTTTCGATCATGAAAAAGGCGTGGCAAGGTGAAGTCACTTAGCTGCAGTGGCGTGGCTAGTATGTGGCAAGGCTGGGAGGTGAATGCAGGCTGTCAGGATGAGGCAGGGAGCCGAGCTGGTGATGGGGACTTTCTCCTGCAAGAGCTCTGGTTCACCAAGTACCTTATTCAAGACTCTTGGGGTTGCGGGTAACTGTGACCCACTGTGCTAGTTTATATGAAAGGGGATTTGTTCTAGAAGAATCAAGAGTGTTTCATGGTTACCTAAGGACAGGGTGGACGACCAGATCTTTTGAAGGACTATAAGAACAGGATACTTCCCCATGCTTTTTCTCCATAGGCCACATGATCTTTTATTTCTGCTTTCTGTACACATCACTTTTTCTCCCTACAGATTGCTTTTCTCTGTTTCTTAGTATATGTATTAGGGTTCTGTGGAGAAACATAACCAATAGGATATTTATTTATATGTATGTGTGTGTGTGTATGATATTTATATAAAGGGATTTATTATAAGGAATTGACTCATTTGATTATGGAGGCTGAGAAATCCCAAGATCTGCAGTCGGCAAGCTGGAGACCCAGGAGGGCCCATGGTTTAGTTCTGTTCGAGTGCGAAGGCCTGAGAACCAGGAGAGCTGATGGTCTAAGTTCTAAGCTTGAGAAGCTGGCAGGCTTGACACCCCAAAAGAGCCCATATTCCCGTTAGATTCTGAAGGCCAGAAAAGATTGCTGTCCAACCTCAAAGCAGTCAGGCAGGAAAAGTTCCCTTTTACTTGTGGGAGGGGCCCCCATTTTGTTCTTTTCAGTCCTTGAGGCCCCTCCGTTTTGGGGAGGGCACTCTACTGAGTGAGTCTACCAGTTCAGATGTTCATCTCATCAGAAACACCCTCACAGACACACCTAGTGTAATGTTTGACTGAATGTCTGGATACCCTGTGGCTCAACCCAGTTGACACACGAAATGAACCATCACGGTATCCATGGCTCCGGCGTGGCTTTCTTCACGAGGCCTAAGCATGTCATGTACTCAGAACTTCTGTGTGACAAGTCAACTGGGTAATGTCTTTCTATCCCGTCTTCGGGTTCCTTGGGAAAAGTCTGATTGGTCCAGTGTGTGTCAGATCCGGTTCATCCAGCTGGTGGGGGTGGAGCCTCGTGGAATGAACCTGAGTCCCACCTGCTCAGAAAAGGGCAGTGTGGTTTGAGTGACATCTGGGACTTAGTCCCCTATATGAAGGTAGTTTTGGGGCTCTGTCTTAAACAACATTGACATTTCCAGAGTTATCCCACAAATCATGTTCTTCAGCCAGTACTATTCCAAAGTATGGGAGAGAATTTTAGAAGTATGGCCACTAGCAGAAGTTAATTCTAGGAAGTTAATTTTTTAAATTGATTCTTCTTCTTGAAAGATGAACCACTGAACTGCATAGATTGTGGTGCTTTGCATCAGTTTTTCAGTGGTGGCCACTACATTTTATAAGGTAATCCATTTTTTAAGGTGATGCAGATTTTCATTTTGGGATGTGGGAATTAAGAAAGAGCGTTTAATGGACGATCCATTAAGCCTTTAGGTTTATTTTGTGTTTAGAGTTTAGTGAAGCGGGGAGGATTGCCAGGGTTCGGGTCCACAGGACCGTGCTTTCTGTCTGAAGCTACATTGAACAGCACGGCAATTAGAAGAGGTTTGGCTGTCAGATTAGAAAATTCTCAGCATAGTTTTTTTCTTGTTGGGTCATATAATCAAAGAGCATTGTTACTTGTTTTTGTTTCTTTGAGAGAAAGCGAGTACAAAAGTGGGGGGGGGGTGCAAAAGGGGAGGGACAGAGAGAATCCCAAGCAGGCTACAGGCTCAGCACAGAGCCCGACGTGGGGCTGAATCTCACGACCCTGAGATCATGACCTGAGCTGAAATCAAGAGTCAGATGCTCAACTGACTGAGCCACCCAGACACTCCAAAGAGCATTGTGATTTGAATATTCCTGGCTTTTATGGCAGATTTTAACAGGAATCTGTCAGACACAAAACACATAAAATTAATCAGTGAGTTAAATTTTTAAACGTTGGGGCACATGGATTGGGTGTTGAAAACTTTTTTTTTTTTTAACGTATTTGGCTCAGCTGATTTTCGCACTTACCTAGAAGAAAATTCTGTACAATTATCTATTTATTTTATTTTGTAACAGGCAGATTCTAAGATGCCTCCCTGTCCACCACCATTCTTGTCTCCTGGGATTCATACTTTCTGTAACAGCCACCTCTTGAGTGTGGCCTGAATATAGTGACTTGCTCATAAGTATGACAAAGATGATGAAATGTCACTTCCGTTATTAGATTACGAAAGATATGACTTCTGTCTTGCTGTGAGACTCTGCAGTCTCCTTGGTTTGTTTGCTTTGATAAAGCATCCTGCCATGTTGGAAAGGCCCATGTGGCAACTAACAGAAGGAGGCATCTGATCAACACACAGTGAGGAACCAAAGGCCTCAGTCCAACAACCTTTCAGAAACTGAATTCTGCCAACCGCCACAGAGTGTTAAAGCAGATCTTCCCTGGTTGAGCCTTTGGATGAGGCTCCAGCTGTAGCCGACACCTTGATGGCAGCCCTGTGAGGGACTCTGATCAGAGGACCCACTCAGCCGTGCCCAGATTCCTGACCCACAGAAACTGAGATAATACAGTTGGCCCTCAAACAACACAGGTTTGAACTGTGCAGGTCCACTTAAAGATTTTTTACAGAATTATAAATGTATTTTCTCTTCCTTATGAAGAGAAAATTAATGGCATATTCTTTTCTCTAGTTTACTTTATTGTAAGGACACAGTATAATATATATAACATACAAATATATGTTCATCAGCTTTTGTTATTGGTAAGGCTTTTTCTGATGCACAGTAGGCTGATTAGTGATTAAGTTTTGGGGGAGTCACAAGTTAAATACACAGAGTTTTGACTGTGGAAAGTGTCAGGACCCCTAACCTCTGCATTGTTCAGGAGTCAACTGTACATGTGTTGTTTTAAGCCACCAATTTGATGGTAATTTGTTATGTAGCGTGGGTACCTAATACAATTATTGTCTTGGCTTCTCTCTCTTTCTGGGCATACTAGGAAATGAGGCAACATCTAGGAACAGGAGGGTAGGAATTAATCTCTGTCAAAGGCCGATGATATGCCAGACATGGTGATAGACTTTAAGATTCAGGAAGGCCAGCTTGTAAAGCCCTTTTTATTACTTCCATTTTGCGGATGTGAGCATCAACACTCAGAGAAGTGAAGTTATTTGCCCAAGTTGACATGACTCATAAGAGAGGCAGAACCAGGGTTTGAATGCTGGTCTACCTTACTCTGGTGCTCCTGTTCCTTCCGTGCATCCGGCTAACTCCCATAAGCCATGACAAACACCGATGTGGCATTTTTTGCCTAGAAAAAATGTTTACATAAAGCCCATTCATCTTCAAGCATTCATCAAACACCTTCTGTGGGCTTCTTGCCAGGCCTCACTCTCTCTTCCTTCTCAGTGGTGTGTTCCTGTTTGCTGTTCTCATCCTTCTCTACATCTAAACCTGTATTTCACAGCCCTGTTTTTTTTTTTTTTTTTTAAGATTTATTTATTTATTTTAGAGAGACCGGGAGTGTGTGAGAATGAGTAGGGAAGGGGCAGAGGGAGAGAATCTCAGGCAGACTCCCCGATGAGCGCAGAGCCTGACACAGGGCTTGATCTCACAACCCTGAGATCATGCATGACCTGAGCCGAAATCATGAGTCGGATTCTTAACCGACTGGAGCCACCCAGGCACCCCATCAGCCCTGTTTTTTTATTGCCCTCTTTGTTATTCTCAAACAAAATCATAGACAGTATTATCTACCTGTGCATGTAATTTAAAAAGTCAATATAATTTCATAACTGAAATACAAGGGAAAAAAGGAACATGATTTATAACAAATATGGATTTAAATATGAAAATGTTTCAGCATAACTATGCCAGAAGACATAGGGAAGGAGTCAGGTAAGCTTGCGCCTAAATGTGGATTTAGCTAAATTCTGATGATTCAGCATTGTGTTTGCTGTGGTGGTGACTCAGAAGTCTAGTTGCTTCGCTTTCAGTGATACGGTTTTGTGAAGTGGTGGACAATACTTCACGATATGTCTGTCAAAACAATGATCAGTCTTCCTTTGATTTGTACTGTTAGCTTCATTTTAGATAATTTAGCATGAATAGGAATCATGAAAATAAAATGGTCTTAGGTTGTATTCTCCGATAATTATAAACAGGTTCTTACTGACATGAATGTCTGGTGAAATACTTGAAAATCATGTGGAATGTGGGTCATTCTTTGTGTGCAGGATGATGGGGCATCCCTGCCTTTACAGTTGAACACCAGTAACGGTGATAACCCAGAATGCCCTGGAATTTCCAGCTGTCTCCCCGGGGTAATGTCCTCCAAACCCACCAATCTAAATCTAAATCTGCTTTCAGTAAAAGAGTTCGTCAACTGACTAAAGTATGATAGGCGCCCTCGTGGCTCAGTCGTTAAGCGTCGGCCTTCGGCTCAGGTCATGGTCTCAGGGTCCTGGGATCGAGCCCCGCATCTGGCTCCCTGCTCGGCAGGAAGCCTTCTTCTTCCTCTCCCACTCCCCTTGCTTGTGTTCCTGCTCTCGCTGTCTCTCTGTCAAATAAATAAATAAAATCTTTAAAAAAAAAAACTGACTAAAGTATGACAGTTTCCAGAGGTGTTTGTCTTTTAACCGGCCTGAGACCTTAAGACAAAGAACGTTACTGTTCATGGTAGAATTAGTAGGGGGTAGGGAGGTGGCAAGGTGAGGGGAGAGGAGGATCCCTTTTGCAACCCTTAAACTACATGGCCTAATGTCCTCTTTCTATTTCTGATTCTAGCCTTTCTTCCTATATCCTTTTTCTTTAGGCTCCATATACACTTTACATGACAAATTAGATGCCTTTCTAAGTCAAATTCTTTTTTTTTTTTTTTTTTTTAATCTGATTGTATTTTAAGAGCTTCTCTGTGTCAATCGCTTGATATTTACTGAGCACTGACTTTAACCAAGATGTTGTTGTGCTTAGCTGCAGGGTCAAAGGTAACTGAGATGTAGCCTGAAATCTCAGTAGATTTGTGATTGTAACCCAATCCAGCACACATTTACAGGGCAAGGCACCATGCCAGGCCTGGGTACACACAAACACACACGTAAGTTTTTGCTTTCAGGGAGCTCACAATCAAATGAAGAGAGAAAAGAAGAAACCTTAAAAAGCAGTAGGTTTTAGGGGCACCAGGGTGGCTCAGTCGGTTAAGTGTCTGCCTTCAGCTCAGGTCATGATCTCAGGGTCCTGGGATGGAGCCCTGCATTGGGCTCCCTGTTTAGCAGGGAGTCTGCTTCTCCCTCTGCCCCTCCCCCCTGCTAGTGCTCTCTGTCTCTCTCTCAAATCAATAAATAGCATCTTTAAAAGAAAATCAGTAAGTAGTATAAATAATGGTTCATTAAAAATAATAAATGAATTTCACAGGCTTTATGTACTTATATATAATTTGTAACTAGTAACATAAATACATTAAGCCTGTAAAATGATACATATTATATATGCTATTTAATGTACTATGCATGTTATGTATATCATGTACAATTATATATTATTATCTATAATATACTGTGATTTATATGTAAAAGCTTTTATTAAATTGATAAGCAAAAGTGCCCAGAGGCAAGTTTTCCTCCACTCTTATACATTAGAAATATCCCTTCACATATGTTCTACCATGGTGTCTCTTAGAGTTGAAAGCTCATTTTACATACCCAAAGGAAAGAGAGAAAATTGGAAAAGTAGTAGGTATTCTAAGAAAGTTCGTATCATGACTGGGGGGGCAGGTCTTGTCACACAGTGGGGTGGATGACATAGAATATGTCTGGGCAGTGTGGAGTATGTCTTTTTAAAAATTACTTATTGATTGATTTAAATTCTAGTTAGCTGACATGCAGTTCAATACTGGTTTTATTGACAACAAACTAATTGGAGAAGATTCTGTAATCTCAAGTGGATAAGTTGAAATTAGACATTCAGAAGAGACCACTGTAAGGGGCACAAGGGCATTTTAACATACTCCAGGTGAAGGACTGGAGTTACCTTCTCTGTTGACTTTAATGATAAGGGGTACTTTTGTGTGGTGTGAGAAAGCTGGGACTGACTGCCCGTCCAGGGAGTGGTGCACCAGCCAGGGTCCAGTAAGGAAAAGAGAAGCCACTTTTGTTACTGTAACAGAGATTCCAGTATCAGAAAGTTGTTAAGCAGGTATTGAAAGACTAAAAAGGCACAAAGTGAGACCATAACCTCCTTCTCATATTTATTTAAAGTCTTACTCAAATTTGAAAGAATAATGATATCTAGGACTCACATACCACTTATGATGTGGTAGATATTTTTTTAGGTGCTTGATTTCTCACTTTAAAATATATTAAGATGGTATGTGCTGTGGTGAGCACTGTGAATTGTGCAAGACTGTTGAATCACAGATCTGTACCTCTGAAACAAATAATGCAATATATGTTAAGAAAAAAAAAAAGATAGGAGGGGAAGAGTGAAGGGGGGGAAATCAGAGGGGGGAGACAAGCCATGAGAGACGACGGACTCTGAAAAACAAACTGCGGGTTCTAGAGGGGAGGGGGGTGGGGGGATGGGTTAGCCTGGTGACGGGTATTAAAGAGGACACATTCTGCATGGAGCACTGGGTGTTATGCACAAACAATGAATAATGGATCATTACATCAAAAACTAATGATGTAATGTATGGTGGTTAACATAACAATAAAAAAAATTAAAAAAAAATTAAGACATATTAACTCGTTTGAGTTGCCCCAAAAACCCAAGGAGGTGGATAGCATCATGCTAGTTGTTACTATTATTATTCTTCCCGTTTTATGGATGAGGAAACTAAGGTATGGTTGAATAACTTCCCCAAGGTCATGTAGCTAATAAGTGGCTGAGCCAGGATATAAACCAGCCAGTTTGGCTCCAGAGTACATGCTCTTAACCACTAAGGCATATTGGCTGTATGTCTGTTTTTTAAACCTGTGTCCTTATTTATTTATGGATGGACGGATGGGTGGATGGATGGATGGATGCATGGGTAACAAATCCATTTGCTTCTTGTAGTGTAGGAGATTGGGGATTAGGAGAAGGAGGCTTAAAACCTAGGTCTTTCACTAACTTAGAGATTTAAGAGAGTCACTTTAGCAGTCTGGACTCATAAAATGAAGAGGTTGAGTGAAATAATTCTGGAGACTCCTTTCTAACTATCATTGTTTTCTGGTTTGTAAGGAGCCTTGTTACCTTCCAGGAACTGGGAGCTAGAGCTGATGCCTGACTTTCAGGGTGAGGTAGCAGTCATTTTCCTACCAAGTGTCAGACATAGACTTGGAATTGGTAGTTCTGTTGATGCTGTTGATAGCTAACTAGCTAGGGAATGTCAAGGACAAAGAGATTAAGGACTCATTTTCTTCAGACATTTGAGCACTGTGGTGTTGGCTGTTGTTTGAATTCTTATTTTTTTTTCTTCTTAATTTTCATTTTTCTACATCCAGAAATCAATCTTGCCAGGAATTTGCGAAGCACTACTTAGAAGTCATTTCATCTCCGGGGATTTAGCCAAGAGAGGAGGGCCATTCTTCTAGCTTTCCTTGCTTCTAGGGGCTGTCTGCTTTCTCAGTTTATAGATGGCCCATCTGTAGGCTCGTCTTTGATCTGAAGACGGGAGACCTGGAGTCCAGAGACCAGAAAATGCCCAGGAGGTAGAAAAGTCTGGCAAAAATACTCCCAGCTTAGAAGACGGGTGATGAGTTGTGTTGGCTTAAAAAACTTTCTCCTGAGGTTAAGGAGGGAACGTGGGTGTGTGGGGGGTGGGTGTCAAACGAGGGGGGCAGCTTTTCTCTTATTCTGTAAGCAGTGACACTCCCTTTCATGCTCAGACACTCTCCTGTTTTCCTTCCCATTCCTCCTCTCCACCCACATTGATTTTTACCAAAGAATTGAGTCCTTGAAGCCATTACATAAATGGGTCATCTCGCAGCATGGAGCACTTACTAGCAGTTTTATAAAATTTATGGGTTTAGAGGCAAAAGTGATTTTAAATAAGGTGCTGGGTGTTGCCAAATGTCACAATTGATGTTATTTTTGGTAAATCTAGAACAAAAGGGTAATTTTGGCTCATGTTCAGTAGTAAAGTTGAATACAGTTACTTCGTTTCTTTTCGAAATAATTCTTTATAATCTTTGAAATGAGTCTGGGTATTTTTTAGCATTTGTAATATTTGCAGTGAAATAACTATGCATCATTATCATAGTGTCTGATGTTTACCCCGTGTGCAATCAAGAACCACAGGGTTGAATAAGGAGAGTATGTGTGTGTGTGTGTGTGTGTGCACACGCTTGTGTCTGTGTGTATAAAATGTGGGCCAGTGTGTGCTAGCTAGCATGAGTGTGAGAACCAGTGGTATCTTGATAGGGTACACAGATGGGCTGTTCCTAATTTTATGACAGTAGAAGAAAGAAACAAAGTCACCTTAATGTATCTTTGAGCTTGTGGTGCCTGTTCTTAGGTCTTGTGCTGTTCCAGAATTGAGCTGGAGGTGCCCCAGAATGGAGCTTAGAGTTGTATCGAGCTGTAAGAGGGGTACGTCTGAGGCGCTCTGTCTTGCACAGTCAGTTACGGAGAGTTTAAGGCAAGGAGTTGGTTTGGATCTTCCTGCACAAGCCAGGCAGCTAATTCTCCTGGTGACAGATAAAGAACCAGGGTGAATGTGTTTTGCCGAAGTCTTCTGCTTTGGTTGCATCCAGCCAAACTCGTGAGCTTGTCACCTCTGGCTGTTCCTGTTTAAATGTATGCTCTTTGGAAGGGGAAGAGTCATAGTGTGGGTAATATGGATAATGAAGTAGCATGACGAATGTCTCATCAGAATCCTCACCACCTAACCCCACATGCTCTCGGGATGCACATATTCGGCCTTGGTCCACGGCCAGTTGTCATCACTGAACTGTGTTTGGATAAAAGAATTCTTGTGATTTAATCTAGAAATTAAACTTCAAGTAGCGCAAGTGACAACAGTTTTTTCTTTGACAGGAGGTAGAATGGAGGTATGGGAGGTCATTGTGGTTTAGTGTCCCTTCCCGGAGGGCGATACACAGGCGCTGTGCACAGCATGGCATCGTGGGTAGGAGTGCAGCCCAGCAGTGCCGTGGGTCTGAGACGAATGCAAACCCTCCCTCTGATCACTTCTGGGATCTTGAGCAAGGGACTTACCCTCTCTGAGGGTTGATGTTTTTACCCACCTGACAGAAATACAAAATAAAGGGGATAACATATATCCAGAATTAGGAGAATAATGTTTGGTACATACAAAATGCTCCCATATTAAGTAACATATTGGGAGGTTAAACAAAGTAAACAACAGACTTTCAACTGGATACCCGGGTCTTTTCCCTGTCATCTTTCACGGCATGTAAACTCTGTGGAGGCAGGAGATTGTCATTTCACTAAGTATTCGGGAGCGCACCGAGTGCCTGCGTGAACAAGACGGAGTAACCACACTCACCTAATGTTCCAGTGGGAGGAGCAGTCCGCAGTTCATACCTAAGATGTATTTCCACCGGCTGCTAAGTACTATCGAGAGAAATAAAACAGATAATGGGGTTCAGAAGGAGGGGAAGAATATTTTAGAAAGGGTGTCCAGAGAAGGCTTCTCTGATTTGAGTGAGGAGTGAGTCATCTGAATATCCAAGGAAAAGTGTTCCTGGAGGAGGTAAAAGCAATATTAGTCCTAATGTGATTCCCATGCAGCCAGATCAGTTAGGTCCTTCCAGCATGAAGTAGGGAGTCCAGAGATTTCAAGTGTGACAGGACTTCTTGAAGGGTTTTAGGTAAAGGATTGATACTATCTAGCTTACATTTTAAAAAGGAAGTTCTGGTTACTGTGTTGAGAATAGACTGAGTGGGAGGGCCAGAGTAGAAACAGGAAAACCGAAAACCATTAGTGTGTTGCAGTGAGTGAGATAGATGGTCTAGAGGGTTTAGATTCAGGATAGGTTTTGAATGTTAGAGCCGACAGAACTTGCTCTAAAGGATTAGATGCAGTGATAAGGAACAGAAGAATCGAGAGGTGTAGGTGTTTGGCCTGAACATGTACTGAATGGCAGTACCATTTCCTGGGGTCGAGAAAGCAGGGTTTAAGGGTAGGAGATCAGGATTTTGTTTTGAACATATTGCATTTGGGATACCTGTTTGTCCTCAAAGTGAGGGTGTCAAGTCTGTCATTGGATATACAGGTCTGGAGCTCCGGAGTAAAGTGGGGGCTAGAGTTAGAAATGTGGGAGTTCTCCGTGCAGAGATGCTATTTGATGTCATGGGACTGCAAGGGAACGCCCAGGGAGAGAGTGAGGACGGAGACACTGACCCAGAACCGAGCCATAGGGCAATCAGCTTTGGAAGCCGAGAAGAGGGAGAAACAGAAGATGCAGCAGGAGAGCCAGGAAGAAGGCTAGGACGGAGAAGGCCTGGGAATACAAGTGAACCAGGTGTTTCAGAAAAGAGGAAGTGATCCATTCAACCACACGTTGCTAGGGGGTCAGGTAAGACGACGCCTGAAAATTCTCTATTGATTTGGGGAAGACGGAGGCCACTGTTGCCCCTGACAAGAGGACAGAGGCCACGCTGTATGTGGCTTGTTCACTGCTGTGCTCCTCTTGACATATAGGCTGGAACATGAAAGAAACTCGAAAAACATCTGTAGAATGCTGGATGGATGAATGAATGAATTCACTTTCCTCCTTTATTTTAGTCTCAGTACAGTCTTTGCTTATTTTATTTATTTTAAAGATTTATTTATTTATTTGAGAGAGAGAAAGCGTGAGGAAGCGGGGGGTAGGCAGAGAGAGGGAGAAGCAGACACACTGGGCTCGATCCCATGACCCTGAGATCATGACCTGAGCCAAACTCAAGAGTCAGATGCTTAACCAACTGAGCCACCCTGGTGCCCCAATCTTTGCTTATTTTAGAGTTTAGTTTTTAGTCTTAGCAGGGACAAAACCACGTGATTGCTATAACACATTCACAAGGCACCTGCCTTCCATCAGCAGTCTGTAATATTGACCCAACATTCATCTCTCATGTTAAGTAATGAAAAACATACAATCTACCACTTTTTTAGACAATGTCCCCCATTTACCGGTGGGGTGAAGTAGTTAAAGAAAAGTGATTGATTGATCCATTAACATGGCGCCCCCTGCCCTCCCTGTCTCTGGGTCTGCAGAATCCGTGTGAGTCACCCAGGGGTTTATCTGTTACCCAACGGCTGCTGTGGCTAGAATGTAGAGTCCTTTCACTAGATCAGATCTGAGGTTACCACAGGCCATTTCAGTCTGGGCCGCATAGATCTTTTTTTGTTTGTTTTAGATGAAAACCAGCAAGGACACTCTTGACTGGTTGCAGGGGAATGAGTCTCACCTAGCAGTTTCCCAAACTGTTCTCCGAGGTACCCTGGGGCGCCACAGTGATTCACAGGGAGGCTGTGGGATAATTTAATTTTTTGGAGGAAAACAAATAGTCAACATTTGTCAGCTACCTGGTGAACTCCTGACTCCCAGGTAGTTCATAATTTCAGTGTTAGATCACTGCATTCCTTTCTCGTGATGTCATATCTTTTCAAAGCTGGGCTTTTGGGGTTTACTATCCTTAAAAAGCCAGTCCTGTGTGAAAATTAAGTGGAGAGGAAATAGGGTGGCAGAGTTCAAACAGATTCCAGAGTTTGCGAAGCTGTATGGTACCAACAGCATACATAGCCCATGAACAGCTGTGGTTAGTTAAGAATGAAATAAAAACACCGCTTTTCTATCAATTTATGTCTGTTGTTTTTTCGAGTGGCTACTAAGTTGTTAGGAGAAATGCTTACGTTTTTCAAATCTACTTGTTTCACAGAAGTGTTGGGTATTTATTTCTCTTGGCCTCGGGGTGCCATGAGAATAGTATTCAGACAGCAAGGTGTGACAAACTGAGAAAAGCCGGACAACGTCTGGGTTAGGCTCTGGGGCATCTGTTCTGCTGCCAGCTCCATCTGGGCCTGCCTGCCCACCTGCATGTCACCTACGTGCGTGCCCCCTTACCCCCTTCACGCCTTCCTGTGAGGGATTGGGTGCATTTGCCCAAGTAACAGGTACCCATGAGCATTCTTCTGTGACGCTGAGCCTTTGGCTCCTACTTAGAAAGGGCCCCTGTTGCTTCCCACCCATGAGAGAAAGCATGTCTGTCTCCTTTTCCTCTTTCTCCCCCTTGGGCACTGCACCGCGGCTCCTAAAGCCGGGACTACTCTCTCAGGTAGTTTCTCTAGCCATTTGCTTCTGTTTTCTTTTCTTTTCCATGACAGTGTGTTCTGAGCACGAGACAACTAGTGAACTTTCAGATCACCAGCCTTTGTAATGTGGGACCCAGCTGGATGGATCTGTGGAGAGCCATCTCTGGAGATGTTATTAGAGGACACACTAGTTCTGATGTACTATATTTGGCCCATAAAGACTAAAAGAAATCCATATTTTCTTACAGCAGGAATATGCTTTTTTATTTTTATTTATTTATTTATTTTGAGATTTGAGAGAAGAAAGTGAAAGATCCATCTTCATGGGGTCATGAGGCAGTGCCATGTGCTTTAAGACTCTCTGAAAAGGGAATTGCACTTAGCAAAATTGCACGTTTGTGACCATTGACAGAGATGAAAGGCAGTGAGTGAGTGACATGAGGTGGCTTTGTCCACTTTGCTTAGGAGTGTTTGAAGGCTTTTGGTGTGCCCAGAGGTGTTTTCCTTTTTTTAGTTTTGTGTCTTTCTTTGCTGAGTGGAGTGAGCCTCTTGAGTTACCTCCCTGGGCATTGTCACTTCCTTCTTGGTACTGGCCTTCTCAGTCTTCGCCTTCAGAATCCCCTGAGCAGTGCGAAGGGAGGTTATTTTTGTCTACCACAGAGAGATTCTTCCCTACCTCTGTTTCTTCCTAATCTCCATCTTCCCATCCATACGTTCACTATCCCCTTTGTTCTCTATCTCAATCTGTCCCTTCCCCCTCTCTTCTTCCCCTACCTTCTTCCCTCTTCCTCCACCCCCTAATCCCCCTTCATTGCTTCCATCACAGCAGACTCCTCAAGCCACATCTCACTCTAAGAAACCCCAAGGGAAAGAGGTGCTCACATTGGATTGTGAGCATTCCCCTAGATCTGGATGGAGCACCAGAGCTTTGTGATACTTTCTGTGTTGAATTCGTGGATGGGATACAGATGATCTCTATGAATGAGTTTTTCCTTGGGATGAGCTAATGAGGTCTCAGTTCACCCACTGGTTTTCCAGAATTCCATAAAATTCAGAAAGCTTAGCCTGTACTTGCTGCTTGGTTAAACATCTCTAGTTGTAGTACCACATTATTTCCAGAGCAGTGCTGCCCTGGAGAAATATTATGGTAGCCACAAATGTGAGCCATAGACTTCATTTTAATTTTTTTTTTTTGTAGTTTTATTAAAAAATAATTTTTTTAGTTTAGTTTTATTAAAAAAATAAAACCTCAAATAGTTAAATTAATTTTAATAATATATTTAAGCCAAATGTACTCAAACTATTACCCCAACATGTAATCAACATAAAAAGAGATAATTAATGAGATATTTTCCCTGCTGAGTCTTTGAAATCCAATGTGTATTTTATACTTAAAGCACATCTTAATTTGGATAAGCCACATTTCCGTTGCTCAAGAGCCACTCATGGTGCTGGCCACTGTTTTAGTCTGGCTCCAGGTAGTGAGGCATGGAAAGAAAGAGAGGTTTCAGACAATTAATGAACCAAAAGTATTTCTTTAGCTTTATGCTTCCAGAATGCTGAGTGAATGGAACAGGTGCTTGACTAATAAGATGGGCTTGGGAAGGACCTTCAAGTTCAATGTCAGTCTTTTAATTACTTTAATCGGATAGCTTGTGTGCTGGGGGCACAGGGACTTGACCTGAAGTGATAGAAATCCAGGAGTCACCAGCAGTCTTTCTATACAGCCACCCAGTTCCCCTTCTCCCTCTCTGTTTCCACTTGCCATGTTTAAATTTCCCTACTTCTTGCAAGTCCAGGACTTAACCAGAGACAGACTAGTCTTATTGGTGAAATTAACTTAGTAGTTAAGAGCTAAGGTAGGTCCTTTAAATTGGCAAAATACGTTCTCTTCCTTTTTATACCTTGGGTCACATGGAGAAGGAGGAGATCTACCTGTTGCCTTGAAATTACCCAGTGACACTTTATTCTAGGGAAGCTCAAGTGCCAGCAAGTCTAAGTAATGTATTTTCATGGTTTGCATGTCACAGTGACAGGAAGGTGCTGTCCACCCCCCCACCCCCCAATCTGTGAATAGAGACAAGTTTGAACAGGCCCTGCTTCTTTCTCCTTGGTTAAGCATTATCTTGTGTTCTTTGGGTTGCTCTTGCATAACACCAACACAAGCATAAACGGAAAGCGCCCCCATTTAACTTTGGTCTGAGTCTGCCCTGAGGACGAAGGGCTGGGGTTGTGGGGCTAGAGAGTTGGTAAGTTGTCAATAACCAGGTAAATAAAATGGAAATACGGTCAGCTTTAATTCCTCCCGCCTAAATCCCCCTACGCTAATTTCCATCTGTTTTCTTTCCTATGAAATGGGGAGTTTGATTAGATGAGGAATCTCCAGTGTTTTTCATAAAGAAGGTCTATTTTCCATTCTCTGTGTGCAATGGGGAAGGTGGAGGGGTGTTGATGGTGCTAGTGGTGAATTGGGGACTGTTGGTTCTACAGTCGATTATGTGACTTCTCTTAGAAATGTGCATCCAGAGACCCTTGGATTTTATGAAATCTAAGATCCTATGGTAGTCCCTGTTCCTAGGTTTCTAAGTTTTGGACCTTACTTGAAGTGTTGCTCATCTGTGCTCTTGTAACAAAGAGGTGGTGAGGTCTGCACTGGTGATAGGCAAAGAAGTATCTAGAATGTTTGGGGAGAGGTTATGAGGCGAAGCTAGGGACGAGTAAGGAGATGGCACCCTCACAAGGGTCCATTGGTTTTTGCTAGAGTAAGTTTGTTTGCCGGATGACATCTGGGGCTTTGGAATGGTAAGCTGAAGAACTATGTTTAGTAATAGGATTGGGGAAATACAGAGGTTGAATTATTACTGCATGTTGGGAATGTGGAAGGTTGCTTGGATAACAGAGAAAAGAAAGAAAAGAATCCAAGTAATGTTATACTGGGGTAGCCCAGTATTTTGTCTTCAAGTGGCTTCACATTTTTTAGTGTATTTACATTTACTATTGTAGCAATTTTAAAAAATAAAAAAATGAAAACATAAAATCACCCCCAATCCTGCCCCTTAAAATTAACTGGCCTAGTTTTCTGTAGTTCCTGAGAGCTCCAAGAGGTGATTTATGAATGAACATGGTCCCCTTGGGGATGAGGTCCTTAGAAGCAAAAGGCCGTCTTCCAAAGAAACCAATTCTTGAGCCACCATGAATCTTTTTCTTTTTTTTTTTTTTTTAAAGTAAACTTTTTATTTTGGAATAATTTTAGATTTACAGAAAAGTTGCAAAGAGAGTCAGAGACAAAGGCCCAAAGACAGGCCTCCATCACCCCACAGCAGGCCAGCTTGCTGACCGAGGTTATTCATGGACTCATAATGAACGTTAGGGCATTTCCCGGTTGCTTCGTACTGGCCAGTATTTACCTAAATTACCTTATATTACATTTGTCAAAACTAAGAAATCAGGATTGGTATATTACTATTAACTAAACTCCAGAATTTATTCAGATTTCACAGCTTTTTTGTGGATCATTTATCTATGAATTTATTGAAGTTATTTTTTAAAGTTTGATATTGTCTGTGATACTACTTTTTTTTTTAAAGATTTTATTTATTTGAGAGCGAGAATGAGAGACAGCATGAGAGGGAGGAGGGTCAGAGGGAGAAGCAGACTCCCTGCCGAGCAGGGAGCCCGATGCGGGACTCGATCCCGGGACTCCAGGATCATGACCTGAGCTGAAGGCAGTTGCTTAACCAACTGAGCCACCCAGGCGCCCTGTGATACTACTTTATTTATTTAAATAATGCTTTTTTCCCCCCCTATGAAAACAAAAAAACCCCCATATTTTTTCGTTGTAGAAATTAGGAAAATACTGAAAAACATAAAGAATAAGATAAAATTAATTGTAGCCCCATCCCTGGCCCAATTTTGTGTTGTGTGTTTACGTACACACAAGCAAATGAAGTTTATTATGTCCGCAGTGTAGTTTTAAATTGCGTATGTTTCATATGCTATTACCTGAGGAGAAATTTATTTAATTAAAAATCTTGGCATCAAATGTGTAATTACTCATTCATCTCTTGGTAAACAACCCTTAGCTCTTTCTAATTTTGGTTATAAATTACATGTGATGTGAAGTGTGTTATATAGATACTTTACCACTTCTCTGATGATGTTCTCAGGATAGTTTCTAGGATGGGAATTGCTGGATCTGTTGGCCTCCCTTGATGTATGCCAATTTACTATCCAGAAACATGGTACCCATTTATATGCCCAAAGTTTCCTTTGAGATACTCACCTTACTTCATTTTTATTAACATTGAACATCAGGATTTTTAATCCTTCACAATTTGATAGGTGAAAATTTGGATATCTTAATTATTTTAATTTGCATTTCTCTGTTACTAAAGTTGACCAGATTCACCCATATTTTCTCTGCTTATATAAATTAACATTTTATACTTAAAGGTTTGAGTCCTCACTAATTACATTTATTGAATAGTAGGGTATAAAGATCTAAAAAGACTTTTTCTACATAGTCCGTGTTCCCCAGAACTGTAATTGAACATGGCCTATCTTGTTTTCGCTGAACTGTGATGTTCTTTTTTTATAGGAGTGTCTCTGTCCGGGGTCACTCATCTGTTCCAGTGACTTCTCTGTATCTTTGGCCAATGCCATTATTATTTTACCTTTAGAATTCTTTTATTAAGAGCTTGGGAAAATTCCTTATCTTTTTATTCCAAAAATGTTTTAGCTTTTCCAACCATTCCAGATGAACTTTGGAACCTTTTTTCCGGTTTCCAAAGAGGAATATATATGGTCCAATTTCACTGTAATTGCTTTATAATTGCTAGTCTTCTCAGTCAGTAACATGGCATGTTACTTTATTCAGTCTTTTAAAAAAATTCTGTATTTTTCAAGGTGATTTATAATTTTCTTCAGATCCAACACATTTCTTGTTAAAGTTATTTTAGGCTTTGTTTTTGATGTTGTTGCTACTGTGAATGGAATCTTCATTTCTACATGTTTTTTGATTGTTTTTTATTGGTAGAGGTTATTACATAGTGCTTGAACTCTATCTTTCTCTGTACCCTTTGTGTCTAGCACATTACCTGACATGCAGTAAATGTTAAATAAATGTTTGGTTGAAATGAGTAATTGATTTTTATAGATTTACTTTGTTATCCAGTCACTGTTGAATTCTCATACTTAATTCATCCTTTTAGTTCGTAATCTTACACTTTCTCAGTATACTATCATGTTCTGTAAGTAATGATTGCTCTGCTACTTCTTTTGATATTTAAATGTTTTGTTTCATATCTTATTGAGATGTCTATATCCCCCCAAATAATGCTGTTAACCCTTAGAATATATATGCAAATTTGATTTGATGTGAGAGATTGTGTGTGTGGAAGTATTTATATTTACACATTTATCTTATATATTATATTATATATAATATATATTATTATTATAAAATTATATTGTATTTAGATTTATAATTTTAATCATGTAAATAATATGTCTCTTTGTTCTTCTGTTTTTTTATCGTGAGATTATTATCCTTTTTTTGAGTTCCTCTTTCCTTGTATTTGTTTTAAAACACTGCCCTTTAAGCTTTAAGGATACGCCCCTTGAAATAGCTGGTTGGACTGGTGATACTGTGAGCAGTGGGGGAGACCAGCCATTGGGAGAATCCAGGCAGGTGGGAGATTTAAACTTTGCTCGAGGCTGGAGATACTTACAAAATGGCGGAGGGAAGCTATTTGAATGGCGTTTCGGTACACGTTGAACTCATGAAGACCAAGGCAGGGAGCACTGACAAGGTGTTTGAGTGACAAATAAAGCATTCTGAATAGAGAATGTCACCACTTCTCACAAATGTATTGTTTTATGCTGGTTCATTTAGGGTAAAGCTGCGTTTACTTTTTTTGGTGTCAGTGTGTAAGTAAAGGATGTAAAAAAATCCTGAGGGAAATGACAGAGATTGTTTCATTGGACAGTATTCATGAAAACAAACGAAATGTGACTTGCAGTTTGTGACAGGAGTTAAATGGATGGCACTTGACGAGCCTGCTTACGTACGAACTCCAGGGAGGTTCTACAGTGGGTTGCGTGCACTTGTGTTTCAGGAAGTGACGGGAGGAAAAGGGTGACGCCGGTTCCTACCTTTAACCTTAGCAAATTTCTTACCAGGCAGCTGCCTTTAGCCAGCAGCAGTTCGGGGATCCCTGAGTCCAGCCTCAGTTTGACTACGAAGGTGGCTGTGGCTTCCTCAGCAAGTACTCCCAAAGGACGTTTTAGTGGGAGCCATTAGAGATCCCGCAGTGGCCAAAAGTGACACTTAGAGAAAAACACATGTAAGTTGTAGCCACACAGGAGCCCCTACGGAGTTGTGGAATTATTTTACCTTAAACAAGATCTTGAGAGGCCCACTTCCTATCTGCATACGTAGGAACACAGTGTGGCCTCTTTCTTCCCGCAGGCGGTGACTGATTCAAAGGCTGATCAGCAAAAGCATTATTAACCATTTAAAATGGAAGAAGTATTTTAAGAGGGGTTATTACTTATTGGACTCCTATGTTAAATGGGCTCCTACTTGCAGCGGGGTGTTTCCCTTTTCTCACAGATAGGGGAGGAAGAAACACAGCCAAGAATTACTTGTCCCTCATCATTCTTTATGTAGTTTGCTAATCAAACTGGAAAAGGAAAAATAAATGCCAGAGTAAGGAACGGAAGATATGAGAACGAAGAGAACCTTTGAGATTTAACTACTTTGATAGTCGGACTTCTGCCTTCAGGCCCACCCTGCTTGGGGGAGGGCACTTGGACAGATACTCTGGGGTGACTTAGAGATGAAAAGGGAGGTCTCCATCCCAGAGGCAGTTAACAAGCAGGGTCCGGTTAACCATAACCTAAGGCAGAATTCAGTTTATGATGAAAATATGAAGTATTGTGGGAGTCCAGAGGACTGGAGGAATGGAAGAGGTGGAGGATTTTTGAGCTTTTCAATCCAGAGATGGGTTTGTGGATGAAGTCCCTGCCAGGACAGGGTAACAGCGGGGGCATGGCCTGCGGGTGTGGAAGCGTTGGGGCCGGGAGGCTAGACCATGAGGTTTTTCTATGCAGTCTTGACTGTCTTGGCAGAGGTAAGTCATTGAAGGATGTCGAGGAAAGAAATGCCATGATCTGAACTGTTTAAAGACCGCTTTGACAGCAAATGACCATGTGTTTGGGGAAAGACCAACAACACATTTGGGTTGCATTTAGACGTTACATCAGTTTCTAAAACACCCTTTTCTCCATGTCATTAGGATCTTACAGAGTTCCTCTTTTACTTCCATCCTTCTTCCCCTATGTATTCATCACTTTATTCACTCACTTAGGAAAAAATGTTCAGCATCCTCCATTATATCCTCACATGTATATAGCTCCATGTACTTTTCAAAGTGCCTTTATAAAATTGTCCTATTTCCTGTAAATATACTATGAAGTTAGTAGGGCTGATTTTATTGTTCTTCTTTTATAGATAGAGAACCTGAAAATTGCTCCCAGTTGAAAAGCTGGAAAGTGGTGAATTCAGGCCAGAATTTTGGTCTTTTAGTTTCTTAAACAAATTTCTTGCTTTTGTACGACACTTAATACTGTGCGGAATGCTAAGGTTGTAGGCCACAATTATCTGTTCTTGAAGAGAGGTGATGACAGTCTTTGCGGGGTCTGAGGTCACATACCTACCAAACAGTAGAATTCCCCTCAACCAGCATGGTCTGGACTGGTAATTGTTCAGATAATTAAAAAAAATTGGTTCAAGTGGGAAATCCTCAAGTTGCTATATATACATACCTTCCACAAATTACAGCAACTTAAAGGATTTAAATGCATATTTATTTGCCAGTCTTTTGATGTAGGACCAAGGTCTTTTCTGTGATTAAGGGTCTTCTTCTTGGGAGTCCACTTCAATCATTTTTCTTGCATAACTCTTCTATAATTTAAAATTATTGATTTCTTTAATGTGCAGTGAGAACTTAAAAACATTTGTGAAGCAATCTTGAGTGTAGAACCATTTTAGATTTTCAAGCTCCCACCTAAGCTCTTTTACAGATACTTACCCCATGCCTAATTCCATTTTTAAAAAGCAGTCATCCTTTTTTTTCTCTTTCCAATGTAGCTTCATAGAAAAACAACCTGCCTTCTCTTTCTACTCATTTTATGTAATCTTTAAGCAAATGATGTAAATATAACAGCGTACAAGTCAGAAACATTTTTGTCATACATGGATTTGAGAATAAACGTAATGACTCTTGGTAAATACCCAGCTCAGCTGGTGGGAATGGAAGTAGCCTGGCATATTAGAAAGTAGCCTCCTGGCCAGAGCACTCCCTGTCCCGTGGGGAACAGTCTGTGTACTACACAGAGGGAATGGGGGACACCAGTCGTGCTGACGAGTTGGTTAAGAGAGATTCAGCTACTCTGTAACCTAGAGAACTTTGTACCAACCACCACAGAAGTTCAGAGTGCACGTGGTTTGACGTGGTCCCGAAAGACGGATGGGTAGCTTGGAGTGCTAGTTGGGGCTAGAGAGATGGGTGGGATTTAGGAGAGGAGTTTGTGTGTGTGTGTGTGTGTGTGTGAGAGAGAGAGAGAGAGAGAGAGAGAGAGAGAGAGAGAGTGCGAGAGAGAGACTGAGAGTAAGTGGGGAATGACCAGGTGTTCTCAGCAAAGGAAAGAAGCCCATTTCTAGGAAAGTCAGACCAACTTCCTCTATTCAAAATCCTCTTCTGAATTTTGCCTCATGTAGGAAATCTCCTCGTCTCAGGTGGGTTTGGTGAAGATTTGGATTCACTTTCTAATGCAGGTAAAATCATTGTGGTAGTTAGAAACTTAGATGGTTCTTCAGTCTCCCAACTTCAGTGTGGACTACATTTAACCCATCCCAGGCAGGGCCATCCCTGTTGTAAGAAAACCGCCAGGGAGGCATTTACGAGGTTTCCCTTAGCGGTCCACTCTGATGTTCTGGCCCTCTGTAATAGCCCTTCACGTATTTAAAAATGATGACTAAATCTATCTTCCAGTGTCTAGGTTGGATTATCCCAAAGTGCCAGAATCATCATGTCATACGTTCTTTATTCTAAATTTATGAAGTGGAAAGAAAGAAAAATTACAGAGCATACATTTCCCATCTACAGTTTCAAATCAGCCATGAAGAGTATGAGTACTCTATGTGTAGATGTATGTTAGTGCTGTGTGTGTGTGTAGGTGTGTGTGTGAATGCATGTATGACATAAACATGGGTCTAAAACATCGTGTGTAAATATATACACACAAATGCACTCACATCCATCCACAGACAACATAGTTTTTGAGAGACATTTGATTGGATTAAAGTGCCAAGGCAGGCTTTCAGCTGTAACTTGAAAGTCAGAATATCAAGGTTCTGTCTGCTGAGATCACCTGACAGAAGGGAAGGTGGATTGTTTGATACCCTTTCCCCTCAGTCACTTCTGGCTGATCCTTTCTGGCCACTTCCTCCTCCTTCCTGTGCTCTGTACTCTGTCACAGATTAAACAACATCTGACCCTCCTATCAGTTTGCTAAGCTCCTTCTGATTATTAAATGCATTTGCTACTAAAAATGGATTCAAGTATCAGTCTCCTTTGGGTTATTTGTTTTTAAGAGAGGATTCCTAGAGATGGAAGGCCTTGAAGACTGAAGGTCTTGAAGACCAAAGGCCTGGAATCTCTAATGTGGACCCAAGTGGTTGCAGGGCCAGGCATGATAGTTTGCCTGCAATTCTGAAATTTTACTGGTGTACATGCAAAGTGGGCTTTTCTGGATGTGTGGCTTATCTGTGCTCTCTAGTAGAAATATAACATAAGCCACACATAGGAGCAACATATGTAATTAAAATGTTTTAGTAGGCACATTAAAAAAAAGTAAAAAGAAAGAAGTGAGATTAATTTTAATCATATTAAATTTCAATCAGTTAAATTTAATCATATATTTTATTTAACACATAGCTAAATGCTATTTTAACAAATAATGTACAAAAATTATGGAGATATTTTACTTTTTTTGTGTGCCGTGTCTTCAGTATTGGTGTGTATTTTATGCGGTGCATCTGTAGTCAGTGCTCAGTAGCTGCATGTGACTGGTGGCTCCTCTTTTGATGGTACAGGTCTAGGGAGTGCCCCATTCTGAGGACAGGGAGCACGTCATCTCCAAGTGCTGGATCCCACTAGATACAGGGAGCCTCTTAGATGACTGCCATCAGCCAGGCAGTTCCATGGTATGTGTTGGTCATGCCCAGTATATAGCTGGAATCAGAACGTTGTGTTGAGCACGGGGCTTTGGAATGCCACTGTGTGTTTGATTTCACCTCAAAGAGAGCAGATTGATTCCTATAGAGCTCTAAATAAAAAGAATTGTTCTTCAGAAAGAGATGTGTTGAGCAACAGGTATAGGATTTCCTGGATAATGGCCAAGCCTGAGCAGGTTTTCTATGGACTGGCTGGCACACTTTTTTTTTTTTTTTTACTTCCTGGAGATGCCCTAGAAGGAGATGGTAAAAAAACAGCATGTGTTTCAGTGGGGGACTAGAACAGACACCATGTTCCTGAACCTGACAAAGTTAGAAAATGTTTCCAGGGGTCCAGAGTGGATTGGGATGTGTCCAGAGCAGCAAACTGGCTTTCCCCTACTGCTCAGACCCCTGGGAGAGCCCTGTCAATTCCTTTGCATTGCCGAGGGACCCAAAGCCACAGGTAAATATGGTATACTTTTACTCTGAGACTTAGGAAAAGAGCAGCAGTATTGTTTTTGTATTAAAACAAACATGGCCGTATTATGAGTATAATGCAAAATTGCCTTGCATTTTAAAACATAAAACATAAGTCTTGTGGAAAAAAAAATGACAGTGAATTGCTGTAGGACACACCATCTTTTTCCTTAGAAAAAGCTCATTTCCCTTTGTTTGTTAGGAATACTTGTTAGCAGCACTGCCTTTCCTACTGATCGCACCACACCTCCTCCAGTGTTGAATTTAATGCACCTGCAGCTTCTGGAGTGTGCACAAAAGGCAAGGAAATTCTGATGAAGCCACAATTATAAAGAGGTATTTTCCAGTGGTGGAGAAGTTCATTTGAAATCAGTATTTTGAAAGAAAACGACAACAAATGCCTGGTAAGATTAATTTCAGTAAAAATTTAGTTGAAGAAATACACATACACACAAACAACACATACATACACATTCTTTACTTGAGAGTAGCCAAAGTTCTTGTTGCCCCATGTCATCGTTTTTATTTGAATGTTTACTGTTGTGAAATTTGATGAGCCAGGACTGTGTTATTTAGACAATTGTTTTATTCCCTTTAGGATTCCAGCTTGAGTTTTAAATCTTTTCAAACATTTTGCTTTACTCTGATTATAAGACTAATGCATCCTGGTTGTGTGAAGAAGATACAGTTACCTGTTAGTGTTGTGATATTCGTGCCATCTTAAAATTTCATGATTATTGCTGTTTTTTTTTTTTTAACGTTTCGGTTTTAAGTAATCTCTAAACCCAACATGGGGCTTGAACTCACAACCCGAAGATCAAGAGCTGCACTCTACCAACTGAACCAGCTGGGTGCCCCTGATTATTGCTATTTATTTATTTATTTTATTTATTATTTTTTTTAAAGATTTTATTTGACAGAGAGAGAGAGACAGCGAGAGAGGGAACACAAGCAGGGGGAGTGGGAGAGGGAGAAGCAGGCTTCCCGCAGAGCAGGGAGCCCAATGTGGGTGATTATTGCTATTTAAATTTTTTTTTTTTTCCTGGAGGGAAAACCTTAGGAACAGAGAGGGTCAAAGTGATGCTTTAGATGGTGAAATAACCATAAAAAGATATATGTCCACCACTTACATATTATCATTTTATCTATCAGTTGCAATTGATTTAGCAAAAAAGGTGAAGTTACAGAAATAATTCAGCATGAGAAAACCTAAAGTTAAAAAAAGTAACCTAAAGAATATATAATGCAGGTGGGTGAGACAGGGGCTATCACACTTTATTCTGGTAAAGTTCTAATGATTTGGAGTTAGGAAATGCATGACACACTTTGCAGACACTCGTGAAATCTAGTGATCATGGTGGAGAGTGCTCGTTGGCCATGGTCTTCTTTTTCAGTGCACCTAGGCATAGTGTCACAATACTTTTTAATCAGCTGTTGGTAAGTCAAGTGGAAACCTATTTAACATCCTAGATATAATGTAATAAGAGAAAGGAAATAGGTAATAGAAAACCATAAGAAACCTTTAGATCATTTTTTTTGGTAATGCCCTCTGAAAAGGAGAGGATGGTACCCAATGATGATCAGATCCCCACAGCTCCCAAAGTCCAGGCCTTCTGTTCTATTGGATTTAAGGACAGATAGCACGAGTATAATGCTTCTCAGCTTTGATGCCAGAGTCTCCACGATTGTCATTTGTTGGGATGGTTGCCCCAGATGTTTTCTCATTAATGATGAAAGTACTAGAGTTGGCTCCCAGGTCTCAGGAGTGGTACACAGCCCATAAGCTAGGTCTGCTCACAGGAATGCAGAAGTATGAGAACTTCATCTTCCCCAGTCGCAGAGGAAAAGAAGCGGGGACCCTGTGGTCAGAGAGAACAACTGTCTAATAATTTGTTTTGAACTGGCTTCCTCATGGCGGAGAATTCACAGCCACGGCAGCTGCAGTAGATACTGCAGTAGTACTTACGGTGCATCTCTCTGCTGGGCATTTCAAACCTCTGAACCCCAGTGAAAGCCTGACTCCCAGAATGCTCTGGGGCATGAGTGCTGAAGGGTTTAATTAAAGAAAGCCACCTCTGGAAGAAGGATGTCAAGTGGGCACACGATGCGGTGGGCAGGAGGTGCTGACTCACAAGGAATGGCACTCGGGGAGAACACTCATTGAGAAACTTGTTCATTTTCCTGTTATCAGAAACTGAGAACGCTGGTGGCTCTTTTATCATGCTGTCCACAAATGGTTAAGGTTTCTTTGGTTGCCTCATTGAGGCTTCCGAGTTAAAGTAGCCACAGTGGTTTTAGCACTGCAGGGTGGGGGAAGATTTGGTGCTTTTTAAATTTAAAATTTTTTTTTTTTTTTTTTAATTGTAAACTGGTAGATGTAGGTATATTTCAGGAAGGAAGTTAGAATGTTGGGGGATGATTAACACCCTCTTTCATATGAGTAGGCGCTCTCATTCTCAATGCAAAAGGAGTATATTCACATGGGTACTCTTCTTCCTAGCAAGAGTAACATTTCCCTCTCCTCCTGTGTCAGTTCTGTTCTGGGCAGAGGCTGGGAACAGGGGAGGGATAAACACGGAGTGTCTGTGAAGAGATCATGTCCTGCCCTGTGCTCTTCTCATGGCCACACTATTTCACATTGCCTCTCATGAAGCTCTGTGGGGATCAGCTTCACCCCCAGCAGACTGAGAAGTCCCAGTTCCTTTCACAGAGAATGTGGCCCTAAAGGCCTAGTCCTGACATTGTGCTTACAGCTACGGAAGTAAGACACAGTGGTAACAGGACATTTCCAGGGAAAATTTTTCTAGAGCATATTTAGGTAGAAATTCTGAGAAAGGAGATCTGGACAGTCAGGTGTCAAAGGTAGAATGAAGGGAGCACGTGGGAGACTCAGCCTGCCCGGGTGAAACCCACGGGGCTAGTCCATTTACTAAGGAAGGGAGAGTTATTCAAAACCATACCACACTCCATGAAGCGCTGGAAAGCAGAGGACTAGAAAAGAGAAAATATGCTTCCAATGTTTCCAAAAACAGGAAGGGAGAAATGAATCTGTCGGTTGTAATCATCTTAATTTAATCTCAAGGGAAGCAGTGGAAAAAATAGTGAAAAACAAAAGACATGTCTTACAAGAGGGTTAATCAAGTTCTGAGAATTAAGAGCTTGACAAACCATGTTTAAAAACTTACCCTTATGAAACGGGGGGTAAAAAAGGTAAAAGAATTTGATAATGAAAGTGCTATATTAAAATAGCTGTACTTATGGTCTAAAAAAATAATTCAGGCCAATAAAGATCCCACTTACAGGTTTTCAGCCATGCTCAAGGCTAATAGCCTGATGTAGAGATATCTTTTGGCTCTAACTCTGAAACTATTTTTGTTTTGTTTTGTTTTGCATACTTATTTTTAAAATATCTGTAGTCATGGTATAGACTTAATGCTATGTCCCGATTTTTCGTCAGTTAATACAAAGTTGCCATGAGCGGTTAGTCATTTTTTCCTGTTGTCCTAATTTTTATGGCTGTGTAATATTCCACCTGGAGACTCTACTTCACCATGCCTAGTGTTAGATACTTAGGTTATTTCAAAAGGGCATCCTTGCTACTACAAATAATCTGCTGCAAGCATTTTTGCACAATACACCTTTTCCCCTTAGTTTGGACTACTTCCTTAAAATTGTTTTTAAATAGGATGAGTGAAGGAAATGAACGTCTTGCTGACTCTTTATCCTTATTGTCAAATTGCTTTCTAAAACATTTCCGTGATTTTCACATGGCACAGTAAGCGTGGATATGGCCCCTTATGCCTAATGGGGTTATACTGCGTGAAGGATTCTCTAGATTTAATGCAACTGGAAATGATTCTCACCAGAGGTGATGGTGAGTCATCTCCCAAGGGAATCCTGGTCTCAAAAAATATTTTTAATGAATTGCTATGAAAAAAGAAAGAAATGCAACCACCAGTCAGAACTTTAGATAGCCTCCGATGGAAGGATTTATTTTTTTAGGTTTACACTGTCTTAGGTAAGAGCTTAAACTGGGGTGCCAAAACTGGGGAGTGTATAAAATTTTAATAAATTGAATTTTGTTTTATGTAAGATAGCACCTAAAAATGCCTCCCATATAGTGGGGCTCAATAATATTTGTGAGTAAATGAAATGCCGTGGGAAACTTGTCATTGAAAGTAACCCTGAAGTGAATTTTTTTTTTTAATCATGTGGTGGAAATTCAACTGTTCTGCTTGAAATTTTAGATGTTTTTCCACACAGGTTTTCTTAAAATGAGGTATGCTTCTACAGTTCAGTGCTACAGCCAATATTTGCAAATACTGTAACAAAAAACTGTTTAAACACAAAAACAAATATTCAGTCTGTCACATCCCAACCCACGTGGAAAGGGATATACTTTTTAAAAGTGGGAATTCTTAATATTATAAATTATTTGGTTGGAGCAGGAACTGTTTAAAAACTCAGAACTTTATTTATTTATTTTTTTTTAAAACTCAGAACTTTAATAAGTGAAGGAGACATGCTGATGTAAACCACAAACATGTTTAGCACATGAGATCATTCAGCCTCCTTCTCACCTTCAAAACAAAAGGTTTTCCTTTTTCTCTAGTTTTTGCTTTTTTTTCCCTTTCTCTTCCCTCTCTCTCTCTTTTATTTTTTTTGACAACCACGTCAAGTTTTCCTGGCTGTGGCCAGGGAGCAGCGCTCCAACTATTAAGCTGTGTGAGAACAGTGAACTTGGTCAGCAAGGATCATTTGTGTCTAGTTGTCAACAAAGGTTTGTTTTACTAGGAACCATGACGGCACAGGCTTGTGCAGAGTGTTGTGTGCAAAAGCGTTAATCAGTAAGCAGCTTGAGCCATACTCAAAATCTCTTTTACATAGTTATTTTGCTCTTTAGGGGTGATTGTTGTCTCTGTCAGTTGGCACCATCTGAAAAAGAAGTTCATCAGTATGCCGGGATGCTCTCTGCAGAGAAAGCTTGACTCAGTCCTCTGTTCCTTTCTTTGGTTCTCTTTAATCAGTTTTCGTCAGCGCACAGCCCTGCCACTATTGATGTTTAAGTACAGCGAAGTGATTAAGCGATAATGATCTTGGTTTGCATCTGAGATGACAGATTTTTCCAGCTTTGGGGATACTTCAGTGCCCCGGGATGGAGTGCATTTTTCACACACTCACACACACATTCCCACACCCCTCACACTCACAGAGGACCTTGATTCCAAGAAGTACAGAAAGGATGACTGTTGGCCATTAGAAAGGGTGCTAGCCAGTAGAAGTGACTGGGGGTGAATGAATTCTTCTGCTCTGTTTGGCACTTACCAAAAGGACCGAATCACTACAAGAAACATTCTGAGCTTACTCCCAGCATGGCTGAATCACTGAGATCAAGTTGTTAGACACAGAGCTTGATAAAAGTTTCGATTTGAGTCCTAAGCAGGGGCACACATGTGAGCCTTCACCCTGTATGCACATTTTAGGAGACCCTCCCCAACTCTGCCCCCAGCACATTTTTATTAAGTGGGGTGCAGCTTTCCGCACCTGACTGAGGCAGACCAGACTGACACAAGGGAGGGTATGGAGTGGCATGGTTTCCAGTCCTTCCAACTTTAGACAGTGCTGTGAGGGGCAAAGAGTGTAATGCCTAAGAGCTTGGGCCAGGAGGTCTAAAGTCACAGAGATCAATGTTCTCACTTTGACACCATCGCTTTATAGCTGTATGACCTTGAGCAAGTCATTTAACCTCTCAGTGTTAAGAATGAGTATGTAAGTAATGGGCTAACATAATATAGCTTAACACTAACTGAACACTCATCGTATACTGGGTGTTATGCTTAAGCATGTTACATATGCTGTTTCATGTAATCCTCATAACAGTGCATTGGGGTACATCTTGTTATATCTTGATTTTACAAATGAGGAAACCAAGACCCAGAGAGGTTAAAGATCTTGTTGTAGGTGACATAGTTGGTATGCAGCAGCCAAACAACTGTATCTCTTGAACCATGTTTATTCCACTATACCATCCTGCCTCTCCTGAAACACCCTGATGTGTTGTCTTATATACCAGGATTTCTGCTTCTGAAAGATTGAATAGATGAGATTGAGAAGGTTGACCAGGGAGCTCCCCAGATTTTAAACTTGTGCTTGCTTTTAACCTCTAGTGGTTGGGGAGTAGGTGAGGGCGAGGATCGAGCTCTGAGAACTGGCATTCTAACTCATCACTGGTCAAAGTGGTTTCCAGCAAGTGGTTTAGAGGTAGTGAGAAATTGAAAGGGTTACCAAAGGCTGAGGCATTCCATAGATAGATTTCTCTCCAGGAGGGTCCGTGAAGTAATAATAGCAGTGATAATGCAGGAAAACCCATGTGAGGGTCTAGGGAATCACTTTAGTCAAAGGTCTTTGAGCTCAGAGACTGAGGGAATCACACGCTTTGTGCAGCTGGACTATAGCAGTCACACTGAGTCTTGAAGTGTGAGTCTTTGGAAATGCCCCCTGGAGTCCCTGTGGGCTTCATTGTCCTTGAGCAAAGCTTCTCTTAGTCAAAGCTGGAGGGAGTTGGAGGTTCTGGATTCCTCAAGATTGGCAAGGCTAGGACAGCAAGTGAGCAGGAGGCGTCAGTCCTGCTATAAAGACAAGCCTTTTTGGAGGAGACCTGGCAAGTGCCTAGATCAGGGGTTTCTGTAGTAATGGCGGCTAGCCGTAACTTCTGGGTGTTTGGCTGGAGATTGTGACAAAAGAAGTAGTAGTTAACCAAGAGGATCAAGGAATCCATCTTGTCTGCCAGTCTTAAAGATTGAAGATAATTTGGGAACACTCTCTTTGAAAAAGGGTGTCACCAGTGTATTTATATCATTGGTATCAAGATGATGTAACTGGTCATTCGGGCTCATCCTTTTTGTTAATATAGGCATTACTGCCATGTGGTGATCTTGGGAGCAGAGTTTTGATTATTAGAGTAGAAAAGAAATTGTCCCAAACACAAAAACATTTTGCCTACAAACTGATTCCACTGAGGTATGTTAGGATTAACAGTCTTCTCTTTGGTATGGTTACAGTGCCCTGGGTAATTTTAACCTGTAACTTACTTACATCTCAGTGCCAGATGTTTAAACATGAGTTAGTATATGGAAATTGTAGGAGGAAAAAAGAAGAGAATAGGAATAGCAGAGGTGGTCTCCTAATTTTAGATGACTTTTCTAGCTCTTCCAACTTCTTCAGCTTTATTATTGCTACTTCTAGAAACCTCTATTGATGATGATAGTAGCTAGTTTTATAGTATTCTACCTGTTGTTAGTCTTTATGTAATGTTTAGAAATTGTTTTGTACTTTATTTAACTCCTGAACAAACCAAATAAGTTAGAGATTATTATCTATATTTTAGTTAACACATTAAGATTCATAGAAGTTATCTAATTGCTTAAAGTCCAACAGAGTGAGGACAAGAACCTCAGAAAATGTAGTGCTAAAGTTAGACTCCTTTGTTTCATTTTTAAACAATTTTTTTGAAATATAAAACAGTGAATTAAAGAACAAATTCATATAAATATTACTTTCAAAAAAGCTAAAGTTTTAAAGAAATTGTTTATCTTGATTTCTGGTAACTAAAAAAAAGAAGAAAAGTATTGTTTGGGCAAATTAACTTTTGTAGACCAGAGTGAAGGGCTTTAACAGGAACATGAGGACAACCATAAGGCCTTCATCAGCTTTGTAGATGTCAGTGTTTTAAATCCCATGCCTTCCATTAGGTGCATTTGCAGTATATATTTTAATAGTATTTCCCATGATGGTCTGTGAGTAGGAATGCCATTTAATAAATAGTACTTCCTGTGAGTATCTCTGAGTGGTAAAATCTTGACTTTTGAACGTCTGAAAATGTCTCATTTTGCTGACTGATTGAATGATAGTTTAGTTGGGCATAAAATTCTAGATTGTCAGCAATTTTACTCAGTATTTTGAAGATTTTAGCATTGTTGTTGGCCTCAATTTTGCTTTTCAAGCTTGCTAACCACCTACCTAGTTCCTTTAGGAGTTTTGCTTTATTCTGATATTTTTCTATTTTATAACAGGCTACAAAGGTGTGGATTTATCTTCCTTTGTCCTGCTCATGCATTCACTCTAAGGACTTGTTTCTCAAATTGTGGGAGAGATCTCTCCAAATATTTCATCTTTATAAGTCTCTCCATTCTTTTTTTCTGGAATTGTTATTAGACATTTAACAGAGCCTCTTAATCTATCTTCTGAATCTCCTAATTGAATTTTAATATTTTAAAGAAAAATATTTTTTTCTCCTTGTTCTACCTTCTAGGTGAAATAAAATTATACCTCCTAGTATTGTCTTCTAACTCACTGTACTTTATGGGTGTGTTACCTCATCTGTTGGATTTTTCTAGCTCATTGAGGATGCTTTCACTATCCAAGACTTTTAATTGTTTTTTAAAATAGCTATCTGTTCTGGGGTGCCTGGATGGCTCAGTTGATTGTCTGACTCTTGGTTTTGGCTCAGGTCATGATCTCACAGGTCATGGGATTGAGCCCCGAGTCAGGCTCCAGGCTCAGTGGTGAGTCTGCTTCAGATTCGTTCTCCCTCTCCCTGCCCCTCTGTTCCTCCCTGCTTGTGCTCTTTCTCTCTCTCTCTCAAATAAATAAATAAACAAATAAAATCTTAAAACATATCTATCTGTTCTTATTCTGCTTTTTTCTCCCAATAGTTCTTGTGTATTTATGATGGATATTGCTTCTTTATTCATCTTAATCATCCTAAACATATTTGTTTTAAACTTTGTCTGACTGTTCTATGAGATTACTTTCACTTGGGTTGAATTCATAACTGGATGGTTGATTCAACTTTCTCAGAATTAGATCTTTTTAATGTTTGGAATTCTAGTTTGTGGATTCCTTTCAAATTGATGTGAGGGATTTTTGCTTTTTTTTGCATTGTTTCTGTCTTTCATTCTCCTTCCTTGACTAATGGTTTTGTGGTTTTGCAGTTGCCTTCACTTGGTGCTTCAGGCCCTGTCCATAACAGTATTATATGATGTTTATGCTTGCTTGGTGATGGTTTGGGGAGTATCACAGACTAATACAGCAAGTAGGCAATATGACTCCCTTTCTCTCCTAAGGCTTCCCTCCTTCCCTGTGCCCATGGCTGCCGATAAACCTGGGGCCTCAGGTAGTAGGTGCTCTGTTGTTTTCTTTGGCTTGCTTTCACAAATTTGTGGATTCTTGCATACTTGCCGGAGGGGTTCAGACAGTGAGCTGTGCCCCATCTCCCTCTAGCATGTGGCAGCTGGGTCTCCCTACCCTTCAGAAGTCTACTTCTCTCTGCGCTGTCTGCTTCTGGTTTGGGAGTCCTGCATTTCTTTGATCCCAACCTCCCTCTCTCCCTTCCTCTCCCCCTCCTCTTCTTTCTGTTTCTTTTCCAGTATGTGGAGATTATCTGATAATATCTTATTGATTTTCTTTTTTAAAAAGTAAATTTCAGGTGGCGCCTGGGTGGCTCGGTCATTGAACATCTGCCTTCGGCTCAGGTCATGATCCCAGGGTCTTGGGATCGAGCCCCACATCGGGCTCCCTGCTCCGCGGGAAGCCTGCTTCTCCCTCTCCCACTCCCCCTGCTTGTGTTCCCTCTCTCTCTGTGTCTCTCTCTGTCAAATAAATAAACAAAATCTTTAAAAAAAAAAAAAAGTAAATTTCGAAATGTAAAATATGTATTTGGATCAGAGACATTGTTTCAGAGCTTGGGACCTGCAGGGCTGAGCTGACCTGACCTGTATCATGTTCACTTTCCCCAGTCTGCTGGTCTTAAAGTAGTGTTCCCAGGAATGCCCAGGTACTATTGTATTGTGCTTTGCCTGTCCCTTCTTCCTTCTCTTGCAGAACTGCTACAGAAATTAAGGGATTTTCTTTCTTCCTGGTATTACTTTGATTGGGAAATATTCAGAATAAATTTCAAGACTCCACCTTCAGTGTAAATGTCAGTATTATCTCAAGTTAAGGAGAATAGTATTAAGAAATAAATAAGTTTACAGAAATTATTCTCCAGAACCAATTTTCAAGAGATGTGACATTTGATATGATGTGTACCCAAGTATACTTCCACTTAGCTCTCATGTGTTGAAATAGCCGACAAAGCTTCAGCGAGTTGCTAGGGTTTCCTTTATCTTTGAAATCAGAAATAGTATTGTAGTATAGACTTTGTTTATATCAAAGCTTCTACAAAAGCAAACGTTAATAAAACTGCAAAATAATTTATTGTTTTCACATGTTAATAAATTCAAAGAACCAGAAACTCTCCCCTCTCCCGGGCACTTCTTCAGGGTGTGAAGGTGCTACTGTGCTGTAAGACAACTTCTCCAGCCCCCCGGAAAGTCTTTTAAAGCCCAAGGTAACTTGGCTGTCATTCGAGCAGCTCATGCTCTTCTGCTCAGATCCTTGAGTCTGGGGACTGGTCGAGGTGACCTCCCTGGGTTAGATCTCTTGAAATGCCCTCTTTACATACAATAGCTTTTAATATCAGCTGTTGTTGTTTTCACAAGTATCGTTTGCTTCTTTTCAGTTGTTTTTAAAAAAATCCCTTGAAGAGTTAATATGTATTCAAGGTAAAATTTCCACACAAGGCATGTTCAGTAAAAGCATGACTTTTTGCCCAGCTCGGCCTCACTCCCGCAGGCCTTCAGAGACCACCTCTCCAACGCAGCTGTGCTCAGGTGACCCAGGCACGCACATGCATGTTCCTTTCCTGTAAAATTAAACGGTCGCATGTTACACACATGTGTCTTTACACCTACTGGCTTGCTTTGGAGCTCATCCTCTATCAGATATATATATAAAGCCATCTGAGGATGTTTTTTACTTTAACACTTAACTATCGCTAAAATCTTCTTGTCCTGAACAAGGCATTACGTAGGAGCTGTTAATGTCCACTGCAGGTTTGTTTTATTTTCAAGTAACCTGGACTTTCTTTATTTGGCTCTCCCGGCTGGTGGATTTTGAACTTTACACTGGAGTCGATAACAGAGCAGAGCTTCTGTGTCTGGTCATCAGTTTTCAAGGAGCCTTTCAGTTCTGTGTTTTCAACAATAGGTGGCACCAGCAATTTCTGGATTTGGGCTGTATGTAGATGTGAAGCATCATTATTTTGAGCATTTTTCATTTCATATCGTTGTGTTCACAGATGATTAAGAACAAAGATGTGTTTACCTGAAGGCCGAGAGGCTTGCGTAAGCAGGCATAGGTACGCAGGGGATTCAGAAGCACTTTGCAGAAGGGTACCCGGGGTGTGTTCCCCCCCCCCGCCCCCGCCCCTGTTGGTGGCAGTCATCTAGTGAGAGTAGACATTTAGTTAACACGTTTGATTTCACTAATTATGCAGGTAAATTGTTTTCAGGTTTATTTTGATGGAAATTTGGCCACACACATGAGAAATCATCATTGCGCCCAGGAGTCGTGTGTGCTCATTGCTTACCATGTCCCATCTGAATTTTCCGGACTGTCTCAGCCCCTCCTGCTACCCCTTGTGCCCTGTCAGCCATGCCTAGAATGTCCCATCAGCATTTAAAACACAGCACTTAAAAATTAAATTTCTATCATAATTCCCCAGGGAGAAGCCCCCCCTTTTTTCTTTTCATTGCCTCCTTAGACTTCTCTCCACCAATTTCTAATTCAGCCTTTTCTTTTTTTTTTTTAAAGATTTTTATTTATTTATTTGACAGAGAGAGAGACAGCGAGAGAGGGAACACAAGCAGGAGGAGTGGGAGAGGGAGAAGCAGGCTCCCCGCCGAGCCGGGGATCGAGCCCCACATTGGGCAACCCTTGAAGAAATGAAGGGAGGCTCTGGGAACCCTAACAGCATGGGTTTCGGATCAGCATGGCCTCTCCTTTTTTTTTTTTTTCCTTTCTGAAGGGAATTCAGAACTGCTTAGCCTTCACCTAGGATCAGGCTTTGGTTTCATCCCATGGTGACACCTGTGGGTTTCTGTCTTCCTAGAACCTTTTGATCTTGTAGATCCTAGATAGGCTTGCTGGGGGACGTTATGCCCAGACTTTAGAAATTCCAGAGTTCCTGAATCTCCCTTTGTCTTCTGCAAATCAGTATTGACTCCTAGAGATACGGGCTTTTTCAGATAGTATTCAGGCTTTTCAGTGGCTTGTTCAAGTTGCTCTTTCAGTCCGTAGTGTGATACTCACATGGGAACAGCAGAACACACATTTAGAATCATGAATGTTGTCTGTGCCCAGAGCTTTGGGCTCAGCTGCCCCATGTTTGCCATTGTGTTAGGACAGGGAGGCCAGTACAATGCAGGAGTTGCTGCCTCCTTCACAAATCCTGTTTTAAAACCTTCAGTAGTTCTTCCTGTCTTTCCATTTAAGACTATTGTTATGTGGGCCCAACTTACTGCTTTTTTCTTTGTAATCTATAACATGACCCAGAACCATCTTTGGGAGTCTGGCAAACTCAGCCCTATCTTTCGGGGAGCAGGAAGGACCACCTGCCTGGAGAGGAATACCCAAGATAAGGGAGGAGGAGAAAAACAGAAGTGCTTGGTGAGGTTTCCAGCGGTGGCCGAGCTCACTGCTTCCTTCCACACCTCTCCCCATCAGCAAAGCCAAGAGACAGACTGCTGTGTTGGCCTCTGCAGACTGCTCCCTGCACCAGGCTTCCTACTAGCATGGTAGGACTTTTTTCTTCCAAGGATGCTCTTAATGCTTATGCTCACTAGATATGTGTGTGTGTGTGTGTGTGTGTGTGTGTGTCTGTCTGTCTGTCCAAGATCAGCTATGCTCCTCTTAGGGATGAATAATTCTGATTCCCTTTAAAACTGGGTGGGTTAATACTCTAGGAATTTACTTCAAACTAATTAATAATAATAGCCACCACTTACTGAGGTCTTACAATAAGCTAGACACTTTGCATGCGTTGTCTTTTTAGTCCTTACCAACAACTCTATGAGGTCAATACTGTCATTCCTGTCCCATTTTGTGGTGGAGGAAATCAAGGTTCAGGAAAGTTAAGTAACTTGCCTAAGGTTATACAGATAAGGAACATCCAGATTTCGACTTGGCTCTCCCCTTCACACCTTGCTAACTCCACACTTTGATGTAATGCTATAAAGTTCTGTTTCAGAAAAAAGCAAGAACCTGTAGAGTTCTCCTCTTCTTGCCTAGCTCTGGCTTACCCTGCACTTGCCCTTAGCCACAGGCTGGTTGCGATAGAGTTTGAGCCTAGGCACAGCACCCTTTAACCTTCTCTAGGGAAGAGCTGCTATTGCCGTTTGAGTTTGGTAAGTGGTCTCCGTTGGTAATTTTTAAATGTATTCAACAAATATTTATTCTAATGACTCCATGCAAAACACTGAGCATGCAGCTGTTAAAAACACATACAGGGTCCTGCCTCCATAGAATTGTATAGATTAGTTGGGGATAATTCATGGTCTATGTAAATAAAAAACAAACAAGAGACCAACTTACTTTTGTTCCTTCTTACTGTCAAGATGTTGGAAAGCAGAATTAACTTGAGCATCTAATGCATGATCTGTTGAGAAAAGACACATATATGGATACATTGTCTCATAGGCAGGAATTAGTAATTCAAACCCTATATGTTTGAAGTTGATTAAAGGAAAATAGTCAGATTCCTGAGTAATGATTTAAATGTGCTGGAACATTACCCATTACGCACACATTATAAAAGTATATTTTAAAATCCTGGCTGATTGTTAAAACGATAATATTTCAGGTAGGTGGCGCTAAGAGTTATTCATGCAGTCATAGAATGTTGAGTTTAAAAATGTGTGACCTTCTCCTTCCTCATTTCCCCTGCAGAAATTAAAACTCAGAGAAATTGCATATGCAGTGTTCCCTTACTTCCCAAATTGATGACTCGTAGGATGAATAGACTCCGGTTTATTCCAGGTCCCAGGAGTTCAAGTTGTCAACAATTCACCCTCTCATACATTAGCAATGTCAGTGACTTGGAAATTAGTATGATTTGAACTTCATGATTCTTTCCCTTAGATGTGGTTGAAGTAGTGTGAGCTCATCATCAAGAAGCAGTTAGTTAGCTCTTCTCTCCAGCCGGCCTTGTCTAGATCTCATCTTCTACTACTAAATGGCACTACTAGTTCTAGTGACTCAAGGGGGAGTTTTACTCGGTGTGACTGCTTTAGCAGACCACATTAAAGCATTCATGCTCCCTGCTAGGTTGCAGGAATGAGTTTTCTTAATGCCATCACTGAATTCCAGTGGAGGAAATAAATTACTCATGCATTTTCTAATGGTTAAGAAATTTTCCAGAGTCTTGGCTGCCTCATTTTCATCATGCCCAGGTTCCATTACCAAAGAGTAATTGATGTGATTTTGACTAGCAGGCTGATACTGCTTAGAAAACCAGCTAAGTAAAATGTCTGAGTCATATATCCCGGGACAGAATTTCACAGTCAACCATATAAGAGACAGAATTTTGTAGTTATGGGGAAAAATGCTAGACGTGGAGGAAAAAACCCTTGTGGTCTTGCTTTATTAACTGATTAACCATGTCCATGTGGGCGCGTTGCTTTAACCTCTCTGAGTCTGTCTTTGTCATCTGTAAACATGAAGATAGTCCTACCTCTTGTGGTTGTTCAGAAAATCACAGGAGCTGAATGTGAAGGCTCACTAGAAAAATGCTATGAAGATCTATGTAAATGTAAGGGTTTAAAAATACTGTCATAATGATAATGAAACTCAGAGTGACAATTGTGATCTAAATCTTGGCATACAGTTACGTGTAAGAGAACATTAAATGGGTGCTTGGATGCTTTTATGTGTTGGTATAGTGACAGTGTTCAGTGTTTGAAAAATGCAAGTCACTGAAGGAACGATTTTGCTGCTCGACATTGACATCAGTAAATAAAAATAGCTTGAAATAACCTCCTTTGTTCCAAAAATGGTTAAAGGCAGCTTTCAAAGATACCAATGACAGAAAAAGAAGAAAAAAAGTTGTGAGGAAATGGGGAGACAGGGAAGTGGGATGAAGCAAAGGGTTAAGTCAGGACCCAAAAAGCACCTCGTGAGGCTCTGGACTACTTGTGAGGCGTGAGTCGGGGTTTTCCTGCAGCCAGTGCTGTGAGGAACATAACCAGCCATGTGAATCATGGTGCCCGTGAGGCCAAGTAGCGAAGCAGGGCTACTTCTAATGATGAGACACGAGACAGTGATTTTCCCAAGGCCCTAATAGAGAGGACGGTGCATGATGACCAACATCCTACAAAACATCTTGATGATTAAGCATTCCTCCCTTTTTTGAAATTGTTATAAGTGTGACTGCCAGGTGAGAAATTGACAAGTTGATTGTTAGCAAGCTTTTAGTTACTTGGTTTTAATCATGATTCAATGTGTGTTAGGCCTAGAAATAACCTCTGAGAACACCTTGCTGCCCCTCCTGTCTTACAGGCTATAGGGACCCGTGACCTGCACGGGGCTGAGTGTCGGCTCGGGGTTACCTGTGCTTTGTGTCAGCACGAGGAGCTCCAAGTGAAAATAGTTTGCTCCGAGCCCATTCTGTGTGACGGTGGGAGCTTTCCTTGTCTCAATAAAAATACTGTTTGGCACTTTCAATATTTGAAATTGTGAGTTTAGCAGTTTACTGTGGTGGGTTTTTTTCTGGCTATTGGTTGTAGAAGTGTAGAAGCTATTGGATTTGATGGCATCTCCCTATATTGCTTGTTTTGTTTTGTTTCGTTTCCACTGTGGAAGGTTACTGATAAGCCTGACAAATTGGATCAGAAATTTATAGAGAACAGGTCTCGATATGTAAAGTTTCCGAAATTTGCAAATATAGTGCCTGGAATGCCCATCCTCATAAAGCATCCTTAGCACAATTGTCAAAGACATAACCGGAAAATGTAGAAAGGCATTGATATTTTAAGCAAATTAAAATAAAACCCCGGATCTTAATTTCAGAACATAGGTGGAGCTTAAATATATTGGCTAAAAGCCTAAGGGAGTTTTAGGTTGGCTTCTTTAGTGAACTTCTTTGCTCATATTCATGGAAAGTTCTGATGTGCGTAGCAATTGTTCAAGAGGTTCCTGTGGGTGATTTAGAGGCTGATTAAAACAAACTTCTTTCATCAGGGAACCATGAGATCAACCATGGGAATACAGGGGGCCCAGGTTCTAGAGAAAATAAAGGTGGGTCTCCCAGAGGATCAGTCAGTGGGCTTGAGGATTTCAGAGAAACTTGACTGTTTCTAGTCAGTTTGTGAGGCAGTTTGCTTGTGTCACTGAGAGAGGCATATTTACAACCTTTTGACCTAGGGGTAGTGAGTCATGGGCAGTAAATACCGGAAGCAGTGATATTAAGAAGTCATCTGTCGTATTTGTCTCCCAAACAAGGTTGAATGACTTTACCAAAGTCACAAAGTAGGAGCCTGAGCCTTGCGTTTTCTCCAGCTTCGAGATGTGTGGGGATAGGCAGGGGCAGAGAGGAGGAAGAGGCATGCAGATGTTAAATTTCTCCTCGATCTGTCTTTTTGCTTCCTCATTTGTAGAATTAAAAATTGGGGCCAGATTATCTCAAAACAACTTCATCAATCTAAAAAGAATTCCTCTTGCAAAGTGGAGGTGTGGGAGATGTAAGTACTTTAAAAGTAATCTTTCTCTGTCTTTTAAAAAAATACCCAGCCTACCTAAAAAGTGTTTTTCCCTTAATTTTCTAAGGAAAGGCAGTTAAAGGAGTAAAAACCTGAAGGCTACTGAGATAAACAGAGTGGAGGCACAATCTTTTATTCCCTTTCTGCTCGGTATAGCCTTGTGAAAGAACATGTTGGCCCAAGGAATGGAACACTGCATCTTTTCCATCTTACTGACAGCAAAATGAATTTGATGTCTTTTATTTCAAACATATGCACTTGCTAAGCCAATGTGTTAAGATACAAAACATATACTCCAATTTTTTTTTTTTTTTTTTAAACTCAAATTGCTAGCACATAGTTAAAGTATAACATTCCCCTGGACTTGGTACTGCCCAGACATGGTTTGGGTGATACCTTTTGTCCTTTTTTTTTTTTTTTTCCTTCAAGTACTACTGTTCTTTGACCCTTGCATCTCAGAACTTGCCTACTGAATTCGTGGTCTGTGCAAGCACTTGACATTAGATAGCGACACTGTGACTCGAAACATTGGGCCAGCTGCAGTGCTGTGGGGTTAAGCAAAGTCTTGGCTGCAGCTCTTTCTGTTTGCTGTAGGTGATGAGTATGAAGTGGCTCACAAAAGAAAAGGTTGAGAACAAGGGGAAAGGCTGGGCCTGTCTTAAGCAACTCATCTCTGTGTGTCCATTTGCTAGGTCCTAAGGTGAGTCAGTGTATGGCTTTCCAGAAGGAGTGAGTCATGGGGAGTCTGACGCAGAGAGAGGTCGTCTTTTAGATCTGTGGGTGGTGGGAGAAGCTGGGTAGATGGAATAGTATTTACTGTGGGAGTGGCAATGGGAGAAGAGAGAGAAGGAGGATATACTTTTGCTACAGGGTCTAGAGAAGCTGTGGTCCATCACGGGTTATGTGGGCAGAAAGCTTAGAGCTTGTAAAGTGATATTACATACGTTGTCTCACCGACTCCGGGCGGAGGAAAGGGGGCGGGGGTGAGAGAGGAGCCCCGAAGGTGTCCCTGGCAGCATGAGCCAAAGACATCTGGAGGGTCCTTTAGGGCCTCTGGCAAAGTTCTGATTCCATCCTCCCAAGAGCCAAAGTAGCTTCTTCCTCCTTCCCTTTCTGATTCTGTCCATGGGCAGCTGCTCTGGTCCTGATGTTTCCCGCAGAGCCGTATGCAGGATAGAGACTGGACTCCTGCATACGTGGCATAAAGTCCTGTTGGACTCACCATGCAGATGGCTCCCCTGTGTCTCAAAAGAACTGTTTTGCACAGAAGAGGGAGATGTGGTGGCCTGAGAAGCTCTGGGTTTTTGTCTGGTTTTGTCAGACTGAAGACAAGCCATGGCCCAGCTCTGGTGATCAATTCCCTTCTCTTTACAGCGGGAAATTTGCCTGGATGACCTCGGGTCCCTTTCAAGAGCTCTTAGAGATGGTTCCCAGCCCTGGGACGACTTCTTGCTTAAGGACGGATGATGCTGCCTTTTCACATTGTCTGATTCCTATCATCACGTCTGCCCTGGCCTCTCTTTTTTTCCTTCATCCTCAGTTCATGCAGTGTTTTTCTCAACTGTTTCTGCCCCTTGGTATTTCCATATGTTATCTTTGCCCCTTCCTCTCATGGTATGGTCACATGTTAGCTGAAGGCAAGAATTAGATTTTCCATTCTGTGCATGGATAGTTCTTTGTCTTCAGACATTTTTTGATATCAAAGGAGAGTTGTGGGAAAAAAATCAGGTCAGGGACCTGAATTAACTCTAGAGAAATTTCAAAGCCTCTTTCTTACCTCACTAATTGATCTTTATATTTCCACTCATCTGAGGAGAACAGGAGAAGATTTTTTTTCCAGCTAGTTCATGGACCCTGTATTATAACTTGTATTTTGCACATGTTTTAGGGTTCCGAGAAAATACCAAATAAAAATTAATGTATTTTATTTTTCACTTGTTATCTATACATTTTGGTTAACTTTGAAAATTTTAAACACTTTGGAACTTACAGGAAAGTTATAAGATTAATGCAAAGGATTCCCATATACCTTTCACCTGGGTGACCCAAATTTTAACATTTTACCTCATTTTTACTTTATCATTGTCTCTCTGCTCTTCAAAAATGTTGAGTTTTGATATCTCTCTTTCAATATGTATATATTTTTTATATTAACTGTATTATTTTATTTTATTTTATTTATTTTTATTATGTTAGTCACCATACAATACATCATTAGTTTTTGATGTGGTGATCCACGATTCATTGTTTTTGTATAACACCCAGTGCTCCATGCAGTACGTGCCATACCTCCTTAATACCTATCACCGGGCTAACCCATCCCCCCCGCAAACCCTCAGATTGTTTCTCAGAGTCCATAATCTCTCATGGTTCATTTCTCCCTCCGATTTCCCCCCCTTCATTTTTCCCTTCCTTCTCCTAATGTCCTCCATGCTATTCCTTATGTTCCACAAATAAGTGAAATCATATGATAATTGACTTTCTCTGCTTGACTTATTTCACTTAGCATAATCTCCTCCAGTCCCATCCATGTTGATGTAAAAGTTGGGTATTCATCTTTTCTGACGGCTGAGTAATATTCCATTGTATATATGGACCACATCTTCTTTATCCATTCATCTGTTGAAGGCCATCTCGGCTCTTTCCACAGTTTGGCTATTGCAGACATTGCTGCTATGAACATTGGGGTGCATAAGGCCCTTCTTCTCCCTACATATGTGTCTTTGGGGTAAATCCCCAGTAGTGCAATTGCTGGGTCATAGGGTAGCTCTATTTTTAATTTTCTGAGGCACCTCCATACTGTTTTCCAAAGTGGCTGTACCAACTTGCATTCCCACCAACAGTGTAAGAGGGTTCCCCTTTCTCCACAACCTCTCCAACATTTGTTGTTTCTTTCCCTGTCAATTTTTGCCATTCTAACTGGTGTAAGGTGGTATCTCAGTGTGGTTTTGATTTGAATTTCCCTGCTGGCTAATGATGATGAACATTTTTTCATGTGTCTGTTGGCCATTTGTATGTCTTCTTTGGAAAAGTGTCTGTTCATGTCTTCTGCCCATTTTTTGACTTGATTATTTGTTTTTTGGGTGTTGAGTTTGAGAAGTTCTTTATAGATCTTGGATATCAGCCCTTTATCTGTAGTGTCATTTGCAAATATCTTCTCCCATGCTGTGGGTTGCCTCTTTGTTTTGTTGACTGTTTCCTTTGCTGTGTAGAAGCTTTTTATCTTGATGAAGTCCCAAAAGGTATGTATTTTTTTTCTGGATCATTTGAAAGTAGTTATAGATGTGTTCCAATACCTTGAGATATTTCAGAATATATTTCCTAGAAAAGAAAAACAAGAAAAAAAACCCTTCTTTTCCATTTCTCCCTTTTTGCTCTAGGATCCAACCTAGAGTCACATTGTTTTTGTTGTGTCTTTTTTAATTTTCTTCAGTGAGGCCTGGTCTCTTAGTCTTCTCTTTTTACTTTGATGAGTTGACATTTTTAAAAATTTATTTATTTATTTTTTAAAGATTTTATTTTTTTGGAGGTGGGGGAGGGGCAGAGGGAGAAGGGGAGAGAGAATCGCACGCAGACTCCCCACTGAGTGTGGAGTCGGACACACGGGGCTTGATCTCACAACCCTGAGATCATGACCTAAGCTGAAACCAAGAGTCAGATGCTCAACCGATTGAGCCACGCAGGTGCCCCTGCCTGAGTTGACATTTTTGAAGAGCACCTGCCTCTTAGTCTGTCCACATTGCTCCCAGGGGGATGGTGGGCTTTGGGCCGGAGGACCTCAGCTGTGATGCTGTGTTCTCTGGGCGTCAGACGAGGGACATCAGTGTGTCTGGTGCTGGTGATGTTAACTTCTGTCATGCTGATGAAGTAGTGTGTGCCAGGTTCTCTGCTGTAAAGTTACATAGTAAATATTTTGTATCCAGGGATTTGAAAGTGACTAATAGATTTTTGATATGGAGATACTTGGAGATTATTTAAAGATTCTGTTCCTCATCAAACTTTTACCCTCAGCTTTTAGTTACACCGATTATTTTGTAACCCTTTTGTAACCCCATCATTCTTTCTAAATTTATTCATTTAACTCAACAGTAAAAAAAAAAAGATATATTTATACATATAGTATATCATGGATTTTTATTTCTTCCAATATGTTGTAATCCATTGCTCTCAATATTTATTTTGATGTTCAAAATGTTCCAGATTTGGCCAGTGGGAGCCCTTTCAAGCTGCCTCCTGAGTCCTTCTAAATGTCCTTACCATTCTTTAAGCAGTTTTTTACTTTCTGCCGTAATTAGATGTTCTGGGCTCATCGAGTTCTTTCTCATCCCAGCCCTGGAATCAGTCTTTCTCCAAAGAGCCCTAGTTCCTTTCAGTTGAGAGTGGTATTTGGAACCAGGATCGGGGAGGTGGGTGTGCTTACTGCTATTGAAGTATCATTGCTTCTAGGCTCTTCCAGCAGGAAGAACTAGGACATACACCCACCCCCCCACACACACACGTTGTACACACGCAGACGTTTGTATATCTTTCTATATCTATCTGTAGATGTTCAAAAACTTGAGTTCATATCACTACCTTCAACTCCAGTCCAACACCACAGGGCTTATTCTAGTTTTATCCCTTAGTGTATTTGTATCTCCCTTTTCCAACAGTGAGAACGCTGCTTCTAGTATCCTTAGTATATTGACTTTTTCCCTTCAATTTCCTGGCCTTGTGGGCCTCCTTCTGGGCCCTAACCTCTTTAACATAACAGTGATGCGGGGCAGGTCCCCATCCCTGCCCTGCCTGCCATGTGCCTAATGCATATGCTGACTCTACTCACCAAGGACTCTCCCTCGCCTCAGCTCAGCTGTATGACTTGTGAGCTTTTAAAAGTGGACGCCCTGGGTGGCTCAGTCACTTAAGTGTCCCACTCTTGATTTCAGCTCAGGTCATGATCTCAGGGTCGTGGGACTGAGCCCTACATTGGGCTCTGTGCTGGGTGTGGAGTCTGCTTAAGATTCTCTCTCTGTCTCTCTCTGCCCCTCTCCCGCTCGTGTTCTCTCTCTCTAAAAGAAAAAAAAAAGGTTAAAAAATTAATATTTTTTCATTGAAAAATGTTTAGAGTAAGGATTGCTTTAACTAAGGTAAAATTCGTAAGTGGTACTTTTCATTTTTCTCTCTATTCAGTATGGAGAGGAGAGAAGTAACTGATTTCTAAATATTTGAATGATATTTTGAGTGTTTTGGATTTGATCTCATTTATTGAGGGGTGGGCTCAGTGGGTCCTTTTTTGTCTTGAGACACATAGGAAATGGTGATATTGTACAGCACACAAAGTTCAATGGATAAGACTCATAGGGGATGCAGCCAGCAGGCATGGGGCCTGTGGGTGTTCGGGTGACCCTTGTCTCTGTACACCCATCATCCAGCAAGGACATGGCTTTGCAAGCTCTGGCTTAGCGCATGGCACTCTTAAGCTGCTGAGATGCTTTGAGGACCTAAGGCTGCTGTCTGTAGCCTGTGGACTTGGTGTTGGCTAGTCGTCTGTCAGGTTTGCACCAGTGGTCACAGGGGGACCATGTAAGAGGAGGAAGTGGGCATCTCAAAACAAGCCTTTTTTTTTTTTTTTAAAGATTTTATTTATTTATTTGACAGATGGAGACATAGTGAGAGAGAGCGCACAAGCGGGGGGGGGGGGTAGCAGAGGGAGAGGGAGAAGCAGGCTTTCCGCTGAGCAGGGACCCGGATGCGGGGCTCGATTCCAGGAACCTGGGACCATGCCCTGAGCTGAAGGCAGAGGCTCAGAGCACTGGGCCGCATCAGAGGAAGATTCACTAATCACCGCCAGTAGTGGGGGATTGCTGGGAAGAAAAAAAAAAGGAATATAAAATTAAAAAAAAAAGTCTATCCCAAATTCACTTATGTATCATTCAGCACTTACTTACTGAGCTCTCCTTACGTGCCAAACATTGTTTGAGTTGATAAGGATACAGTGATGACCAATTTGGCTCTCTTGGGGCTCATATTTTAGAGGAGGAAGCAGGTAATAAAGAAAAAAATAATAAGGAAGGATTACTTCAGAGAGCTATGAGTGCTATGAAGAAAATAAAGCCATAGGAGAGTTTTAAGGTGGTGGTCGGGGGTGGGCATAGGCTGTTTGAGTGTGCTGTGATGTGTTTTTTTTTTTTAAAGATCAGTTTGGGGGGCGCCTGGGTGGCTCAGTCGTTAAGCGTCTGCCTTCGGCTCAGGTCATGATCTCAGGGTCCTGGGATCGAGCCCCACATGGGGCTCCCTGCTGAGCGGGAAGCCTGCTTCTCCCTCTCCCACTCCCCCTGCTTGTGTTCCCTCTCTCGCTGTTTCTATCAAATAAATAAAATCTTAAAAAAAAAAAAAAGGTCAGTTTGGCTGATAATGCAGGGCATGGATTTTAGGGGGCAGGAGTGGGTGCAGGACCCCAGGAGAAAGATGATGATTCAGACTTCGCTTTCCAGTATGGTAGCCATTAGCCATGTGCTGCAGCTTAAACTTAATTCCAAATTAATGAACATATCTGACAAATGCTACAACATGGATGAACCTAGGAACATTATGCTAACCGAAATGAGCCACACAAAGATAAATACTGTGTGATTCCATTTCCATGAGGTCCCTAGAGTAGTCAGATTTATAGAGACAGAAAGTTGAATGGTGATTGCCAGGGGCTGGGAGGCAGGGGGATGTAGTTTCATAGGTAGAGTTTTAGTTTTGCGAGATGAACAGTTCTGGAGTTTGATGTACAAGGATGTGAGTGTGTTTAACTGTTCTCAACTGCACACTTGAAAATGATTTAGAATGATAAATTTTATAAGTATATTTTACCACAATTTTAAAAAAATGTAAAAAAAAGAGCTAGCCAACATTTTCTATGTGAAAACATGAGAGATAAGAAATTTGTGGACTAAGAGAAGAATGAGAGGAGAAAAAGGGATGAAAAGAGTAGCAAGAGGGTGTGAGGCCAGGGTTGAAAGAGGGGGAGAGAGATCTAACCCAGCCTGTCCCAAGAAATAGCATATGAGAAGGGAATTAAAAACGTTAATTTCCATCCCCCCCAATAGATTAACATAAAACTCATTCTTTTCCGCAGTTGGATTGGCCACACTTCAAGTGCCCAGTAGAAACCTGTGGCTGGTGTCTACCGTGTTGGAACAATTCCGGCATCACAGAAAATTCTGTTGGACAGCTCTGGTGTAGACCATGTGATTGCTGTGGCGATGGGGAGAAGTGGATGGATTGGGGATGGATCCGGGAAATATCACCAATAAGACTTGTTGACTGTTAGGATGTGGTGGAAGAAGGAAAGCGACAAATTCAGGATGATGTGTGGCTTTTCTGCATGAGCAGCTGGGGTAGACTAGATCAGCCCGGAGAGAACAGAGCCCAGCATACAAATCAACAGAGTTCTGCTTTAGGCATATTGTACCGTCTCTTCTAGGGCAGAATCTAAATAAATCTTAATGGAGATGGAGAAGGAAAAGTCCATTTTGATGAGCTTTTCAATCTCATAAAAGATGCTAAATAAGTCCCATATGTTTGTAAGTCCTCATCTTGCTTTAATTTTAAAGAGGCCATTATTGTCTGTTGGTTGTTTTATTAAATACTATTTCATGCTGCTGCAAAATTTAATTCCAGAGAAATCCCTTTGTTTATTTTAATTTTGTTTGAATTGTGATTTGAGATGCCAACTGAAAGTGACCAGAAAATAGGGAGTTTGTTCTTGATTATTTGTTGAGGAGTTACTTACTAAGGGACCATAGGTGTAGGACCCTGGCCCAGGCTCGTGACAGAGGAGTTACTTACTAAGGGACCATAGGTGTGGGACCCTGGCCCAGGCTCGTGACAGAGGAGTTACTTAGTAAGGGACCACAGGTGTGGGACCCTGGCCCGGGCTCGTGACAGAGGAGTTACTTAGTAAGGGACCACAGGTGTGGGACCCTGGCCTGGGCTCGTGACAGAGGAGTTACTTAGTAAGGGACCACAGGTGTGGGACCCTGGCCTGGGCTCATGACAGGTACTTTAGACTATACTGACCTTACCGTGTTTGGAGCTTAACACTGTAAAGTCTGTAAGCAAGGCATGTCTTCTAAAAGAGGAACCTCTGGTGGATTAGGGTACTGCAAGTGGCCGCCTTTAGAACCAAATGACATGTCTCAGTCTCTTTCCAGAAGGTGGTATGTTCAGATGCCGGGACAGTCCAAGCTGTGCTCTCTATGCGGGCGCATACACCTGCAGTTTTTCACTCTCAGAGATCTCTGCCAGTGTTGCCCTTCTTTGGGGAGGGAGTCTCTTGCCTGCCCACGTTTAGGGAGAGAGGCCCTATATGGACAGTTGTCAAGGGGGGAAAGGCTGTTTTTTAAATGTTGCGGGGCTTTCGTGGCTAGTGGCCTGCACACGAGTATGGCGTCTGGGCCAAGGGCACGAGTCGCAGCCATGCTCCATGGGCTTCCCTGGACACATTCTTCTTCTTCGGCTGCTGGGTTTGGGGTTGACCACTTCTGTGCTCACAAACCAGTCACCCTGGTGCCCTGCTTCATGTCTCCAGACCCTGTTTAATTGTGCTGTGGCAGTGGGGGCGATCACAGAGGGGCTGACACAAGCAAACTGGAGTCGACTTTGGAAATGTTCCATTTCCTTTGTTCGCTTCCCTCACACATTTCCCAGCACCATGGCTCCTGGCAGCAACCATCCCCTTAGGGTGGCTCCGTTCCCCTTTGAATGCACACTCTTTAATGCATTGAGGTCTCCATTCTTATGCTGTTGGGCAAATCAGATTGATTCCAATTTGCTATTCAGGAGAGGAGGAGTTTTGATTTTTAATATAATACATGTGACATTCCTTGTCTGCTTCATCTCTTTCTGTTGTGACAGCCCCCTCCCCCACACCCCGCTCATCAGATAGAGAATGAATATTTACAGATCCATAGCTGTCGGAAGAATAAACTTACCAGGCAAGCGTGAGGCGTTTTGCAGCCTGAGTCCTAGGCCGCGTTGGCCTTTGGGTGGGCTGGAAACCACAGAGCCGCTGAGATAGGACTGAAACCAGAGAGCCAGGTATGCGTCGTGGTGAACTTCCGTGTCGCCGCTCAACACTGGCTCTCCCCAGCCTTCCTTCAGAACCCTGGTGGGTTCTCCAAGCCCAATGAGTTTGCCAGTTCAATCCACATTTTCTCCCTACATGGAATTAATTTGGAGCTGAAAAAGAAAAACTGCCCTGGCATCTGTCTATTCAAATAGAAAGGAAAGCCAAAGACTCTAAAAAACAAACAAACAAACAAAACCAAAAACCTTCTTTAAGCATATGTAATACATTTATATGGACATGATTTTCTCAAACATTAGGGAGGCCGCAGCAGGACCATCGCACCAAAGAACATGGGAGTCCAGCCTCAAGATGAGAGTTCTGTTTGGATTTAGAATTGCCTTGGAACCAGATTTTTTATTTTCACACTCTCCTATATCTATCCCGATACTGCAGAACCATTTTAAGAACAGGATTTTGAAAACGACGGAGTTGGCCTTTCTTTTAAAGGCAAGCAAATACCAACCAAGTATTGTGGTGCCATTGAAGAAAACAAACACTGAAAGCTGGAACATGACTCCGTAGTAACACAGTGTCATGAAGAATCTTTGGAGTGGTTCAGTTACACAGACATGTTTTCAGAGTCTACAGCTTTCAGTAGGTATTGGAAAGGGAAGCTGACGACGGGAATATTCAGTGCATCGAGATGGAATCATAGAAAGATGATTCCATGGCATCGACCCAGGCGATGGCATTATCGTCAAGCTCCAGGGTTTTTTGACGCTTAGAAGATGAAAGCAGAGCCTGGGAAAACCCAGGAAACTTTTCTCAGTAGAGTAGCAGTAAGGCCAAACAGATTTTTCCCCACCATGAATGGTAAGCCTTGTGCCATCCGCCACACAAGCTTGCTGTGCTGATTAACGAGAGAGGCGAACTCCTTTCCCGCCTGAGAGTGTCTCTGTGCCATCTGCACACGTGGTAATAGGTACACACACATGCACACACATACATGTGTGTGCGTATGCGTGTCTCTCACCTGCCCCTCGCAGTGAGTCTGCATGCGCTTCAGGCCGGTTCTACTTGGAGACTCCCAAAGGTGAGGTGGGGCGGTTTGCACATAGATTTATTTGCTTGTGTATTAGTCCTCTCCTCCAAGGAGGAAGCTGGGGGTGAGCTCGGTGAAGTTTTGCTTCTGTGCTCACGAGGCTAAGTTTTCAATCTCTCTTCTCGAATATTGGCTCATCTGTGCACCCCTCGGCTCGTGCTCTGAGGGCAGAGTGCCCGTTTTTATCCTAATGACCATTTATACAAGGCTTTTTAAACTACAGAGTGCTGTTCTGCCCAGTTGCCCTTAACTTGCACAACCAGGACAGGTGGGCAAGTGTTTTTAAAGTCCAGATAATCTTACTGGGGAACTCCTCGTGGGTAAGTGACTAGTATGTGTTATACACCGTCGACCAGCCTTATAATTTTTTTCCAGCCTACAAAATGCACTTTATTTTCTGACATGTTTCCCGGCAACATGATTTGTAATCTCAGGGTGTGAGGTGCTGTGGTAGTCAAGGAAGATTTCATTTTATGCACGATGTGGAATTACGAAATAACCTTGGTCTTGGGAGAGAAAACAGCATCCTTGGAGACTTTATGACCAGGGATAAAGAGCTTTCAGGAAGGAGCTTTCTTTCTTTCACCAGAAGAAAGAAAATGGTGTGACATGCTCTGCCCACCTTGTCTTTTTATTTTTGTTTTATTTTAAATTAATTAATTAACTTTGATGTGTGATCTCTCTTGTTCTTCCCAGTGTGGGAGCTCTTGGAGGGGGGAGCACCAGTGGTTTTCTATCCTGAAGCTTCACACGGCCCCTCACTTAAGGAGATGCTTAGTAGATGTGGGGTGGATTGAATTGCAAAACAGAAGGTACATGCTGCAGACGGAGATTTTGATTGGCCACTGGTTCTGACACATGTTGTGACACTAAGTAATTCAGAAGATGTTTTTCTCCACAAGTTTGCAGAAATTCTCTGCCTGCTGGGGCTAACCATTTGACACATTAATAGCTTTGAAACAGAATATGGGTCAATTTTGCCCCTGCCTCCTTCCCACAAAAATGCATACTTGAAAGCTTTTATGACAAGATGATCAGAGAGCAGAATTTATTTCTGAGCAATTATCTTACTTTGTGTTAAAGTTTGTTCCATTAACTTCCATCATGAGTTTTGTTTGATATGTGCTGGGCCAGCAGAGGCTCTGGCGAATCGTCTCAGTGAGATAGTGTCATTAAAACCCACACTCCCGCCATCACCCTCCATCCCCTTCCTTGGCTTTTTTTTTTTTAATAGAAACTGTCTCACTGAAGGTGTTTGTTTTGCTTACATGTTTATTTTTTGCCTTCCCCACTAAAGTATAAGTACCACGAAAGCAGAGGATTCGATGTGTGACCCGTGTCTAGAACAGTACCGGGCACCTTGTCGATGTTTGATAAGTGTGGTTGTCAAATGAGTGAATTGAATGAATGAACATAATTATTGGTGCTCTGAGCCTGTGAATATTATTCATTCATTCATGCAGAAATGTTTATCGAGTTCCTGTTATGTTCCCAGTGCTTCTCTGTATGCTGGTTTCAGCAGTGAACAATATAGTACCTGCGTTTGAAGATGAGAGTGCCTCGTGCTGAACGATATGGTGGCCATGTGTGGTTGTGTAAATCTAAATAAAATAAAATAAAACAAGAACCCCAGTTTCTTAGTCCCACTAACCACATTTCATGTGCTTACACGTAGCTGGCGGCTACCATACTGGACAGCACAGATATAGAAAATCAGTGCTATCATAGAAAGTTCTATTGGATAGCATGCACTTTGTGACCAAACGGGTCAGTCCTTGGGCACTTGCACTCCAGAAATACACAATATATACTGTGTAGGGAATAAGCACATGTTTCAAAGGGAACATGTAGAGGAAGGCTTTAGCCGAGGGTATGGCTGGGTTGTCAGAGACGGCTTTCTGGAGGAAGGGTTTCTAAACAGACATCAGGAACGAATAGGGATGCGGCAGGCTAAGGGGGGCAAAGCACAGCTGCTGTCGGAGTCAACGGAAGCAGCTGGAGGGAGGGAGCTAGAATAAATGCCTTAACCTGGTGAGTTCCAGGAGGGCTTGGGATCTTATTCTGAGGTCTACACAGGAATAGATTCAAGGTGCATGAGGATAAGCCACTTCTGGCAGGCAGATAATATTTGTCATGGCAGCTTCTGTCTCTCCTCAGGCCTAGCCCACCCTCAGTCTGTAACCCTTTCCTCCAGAACCTTCCTGCTTCCAGTTTTGACTCATCTCCATTTTGTGTCCACCAGACTCCGAAGTTGATCCTCTTACTTGCTGAAGGCACTTCATTGTCTCCCTATACCACTAAGGATAAAGCCCATACTTTTGAATATGCTTGTGAGGCTCTTTACGGTTTGACCCATTTTCTGTTCTTTCTTTTTTCTTTAATTTTATTTTATTATGTTACGTTAGTCACCATACAGTACATCATTAGTTTTTGATGTAGTGATCCACGCTTCATTGTCTTCTAGAATTTCTCTTCCTTTTCTTCACCTGTCACACTATTACAGAGCAGTACCCCTTCTCCAAGTGTTCCATCTCTCCTGCCTCTAGGCCTTTGCACCTGCTGTTCCCTCTGCACAGAAAACTGTTCCCTCACCTGCTTCCCCTTTGTTTCCATACTTGCTTTTCAGACCTCAGCTGAGAGTGAGTGTCTTCAGGACTCCCTGGTACTGACCTCAAGCTAAGGTGCCCCACCTGTGTGTCCAGTCACGCATGCACATCCCTGTGTTGTAGACCACGTCATACTGTTCTGTTTCGCCTCCTCATATGTCTGTGACTCTTAGCCCTGGGCCTGCAAGGCACCACATCTGCCTTGTTTCTGATTTTGCCCCAAGTAGCCAGCATCGTGCCTCAGTCAATATTTGCTTACTGAATGAACAAATGGGTCTGATGGTCCATCTCTGTTTCCAAGGTGTGATCAGACCCACGTATGGTTTTGAAGTGAAACTGTGGCCCATTAGAGGAAACTTCTAGAACTCAAACATGAGGGAGGGGAAGAGACGGGCGTGAGTCCATGAGGAGAGCAGATCAGTGACCCTTGTTGTTTGTTTTTACACTTAATGTTTTTACTGAGGTGTGATTTCATGTATAGCTCACCCACTTGAAGCCCACAATGCAGTGACTTCTGGTAAATCTATTGAGTTGTGCAGCCATCGTCCAGCTTGGGACATGGCTGTCACCCCAGTGAGAGTCCCCATGTGCCTTTACAGCTGCTTCCTGTTCCCACTCCCAGTTCCACGCGGTCGTGAGTCTCCTTCTGCCTCTGTGGATTTGCCTCTTCTGGCCCTTTCATACAAACGAGATCGTATAAGTGTGGTCTTTTGTGTCTGGCTTCTTTCACAAAGCAATTTTTTTAGAAGATTTATTTATTTATTTTTAAAAGATTATTTATTTATTTATTTGACAGAGAGAGACAGTGAGAGAGGGAACACAAGCAGGGGGAGTGGGAGAGGGAGAAGCAGGCTTCCTGTGGAGCAGGGAGCCTGATGTGGGGCTTGATCCCAGGACCCTGGGATCATGACCTGAGCCGAAGGCAGACGCTTAACGACTGAGCCACCCAGGCGCCCCAAGATTTATTTATTTATTTTAGAGAGAGAGCATGGGGTGGGGAGGGGCAGAGGGAGAGGGAGAGAGAGAGAAAGAATCCCAAGCAGACTCCCTGCCGAGTGCGGAGCCCAATGTGAGGCTCGATTCCACTACCCCGAGATCATGACCTGAGCCGAACTCAAGGGTCAGATGCTTAACCGACTGAGCCACCCAAGTGCCCTTCACTTAGCAAATGTTAAAGAGTCATCCATGTTGTAGCAAGTACCACTATTTAATTCTTTTTATATTTGATGGTATTGCATTATATGGATGTGCCACATTTTATTTATCTCTTTATCAGGTTGTAGACATTTGGGTTGTTTCTACTTTTTGGCTCTCATGTATAATGCTGCTGTGGACATTTGTGTTCAGATCTTTCTGTGGATGTATGCTTTCATTTCTCTTGGGAAGATACGTTGTAGTGGGATTGCTGATCAAAAAAAATTTTTTTAAATGTTAATTGTGGTAAAATTCACAGGACATTAAATTTATCATCTTTATTATTATTATTATTATTATTATTATTTTTATTTTTTTATTTTTAAGTAGGCTCCACACCCAATGTGGAGCCCATTGCGGGGCTTGAACTCACAACCCTGAGATCGAGACCTAAACTGAGGTTAAGAGTCGGACGCTCAACCGACTAAGCCACCCCGGTGCCCTTCATCTTAATTATTTTTAAGTGGACATTTCAGTAGTGTTAGATACATTCACATTTGTTATGCAACCAATATCCAGAACTCTTTTTCATCTTACAAAACGAAAACTCTATACCTATTAAGTAACTCCCATTCTTCCTTCCTTCCAGCCTTGGACAACCACCATTCTGTTTTCTGGCTCAGTGAGTTTGACTAATCTCATGAGGTACCCATATAAGTGGAATCATACAGTGTTGTCATTCACATATATATATATGACACACACAGATATTTATATGACACAATTTTTTATCTGTTCATCTGCAAATGGACATGGGTTACTTCCACATTTTATCTATCGTGAATAATGGTGCTATGAACATGGGTAGTGTGCACATTAACTCTTGGAGATCCTGCCTTTAGCTGTTCTGTGTATATACCCAGAAATGGAGTTGCTGGATCATAGGGTAGTTCTGTGTTTAACTTTTTGAGGAACCTCAACACTTTTCCAGAGTGGCTGCACCAGGATGCAGTTTCTCCACAGCCTTGCCAACACTTACTATTTTCTGTTAAAAGAATTTTTTAAAAAATAGAACCATCCTAACGAGTGTGATGTTAAACGTTTTAAGAAATTGTCAAACTGTTTTCCAAAGTTGCGACACCATTTTACATTCCTACCATGAATGACCTTTGTTCCGAAGAGCTAACTTTAACCAAGGCTGCATACTCCTTTATCCCACCACCTGGTGTTGTGAGCTGGCAGTTAGTAACATAGTGTCTCTCTCCTTAGAGAACAAGGGATGAGTGGGATGGTGGCAGGGGTATGGTGGGTCTCTTTCTGCAGTGAGTGTGAATGAAACCTCCTTAGGGATACTCTTAGGAGCCTGCTGGAAAACCCACTGCCCACAGCCATCCCAATGAGAATCCATTTTGTGGGTTTTGTTAAGAGTAGGGCCAAAGTGGACCTTACATTTATGCAAATCACAAGGAGTCCAAAAGAAATGTCCAGAAAGAATAGGGCACAGATTCATATGTTTAGGATAATCTGAATAGCATGGTGAACAAGTTTTCATTGAGCACTGGCCACATGACCAGAATTGAGCAGGATGCTGGTGGGGCATGGGTGGCATGGATGCTCAGAGAATTTAGTCTTGACTGGGGAGACCAGTTTAGCCTATAGGAAGTCATAGCCAAGCCCTAGAAGACAAGATTTGGCTAAGTGGGGAAGGGTGTGGTAGCGGCTTTGAAGAGAGGGCTGTCTAGGAGAGCTGGAGGTGTCAGAGAAGGCTTCCTAGATGAAGGAATGTAACTGATGGGATTCACCTTGGAAGAGGGAACTGGGGCACCATTCCTGGTGGGGGGCCAACACGAGAGGAGGCCCAAAGGTGAGACGGCCTAGCTTGTTGGTGCGACCCTAAGGAGGCTGCCTTCGTCAGAGCCAAGGGCAAAGGAATGGGCAAGTGTGGCTGCATCAGGACGAGCCTGCTGGGGGCCTGCAGGTGCCCTCGTTCCTGGGACTAGCAGGATAAGGGGTGCATTTCTTTCTGTATTTGGAAGTCTGTTATTTTCCAGGGAGCCTTGTTTATTTTTAAACTGAAGACTTAGGTTTTCTGGATTATAGAATCCCAACATAAGAAAAAAAAAAAAAATCCCTGCTTAGCAGTCATAAATAGCTTGCTGGATATGAATTTAAGCAGGCCAAATTTGAAATTCTATTCTAATTCAAAGCATGTTGCACAGCCCTGTTTTCAGATTGGCAATTCAAATGCTTTCCCAGATAATACAGAAGGATGTTAAGATAAACTAAGGCCACTGCAAAATAGGAAAGGCAATTGGATGCCGAGCCTCACTGATAACAAGAGGCACGATAATCTGATGGTTACTTTCTGGTTGGGTTGTTCAAAGATGGAATGATTAACCACACCACAAATCCTTTATATATTACAAAGCTGTCATAATGGGTACTTTCTGATGTTTTCTCAAGAAGGTCTTTGGGGCTTGTGTTACTGGAATTAGGCTCATTTATCAAGGCTTGAGTTCACTAAGGTATGTGCTGCTCTGAAGGAGGGTCCTTTCAGTCAGTAAATACTTAAAGTGTCCCTGCTACGTGCCAGGTGTTGTTACTGGACCGGAGAAACAAAGCTGAACAGATCATCTTCCCTATGATGTGTGGACTCTGTCTTCCGTCTTCACACCAAGCCATAGACTGATAGTGACAGAAGAAATTAAAGATGAGGTGATGGGATGGCTCATGTCCATTATGCCCCTGTAGATTTCTTATTGGTGGCCTTAGCCTCGCAGCAGTGGTTCTCAGTCGTGGCTGATTTTGGCAGTGCCTAGAGACATTTTGATTGTCACGGAGGGATGCTACTGGATTCTGGTGGGTGGAGGTCAGGGATGCTCTGAAACATCTGCACTGCATAGGACTGCCCCCCACAACAAAGAATTATCCAGCCCCAACGTCAGTTGTACCAAGGTTAAGAAACTCCGGTAGAGCAGAACATAAAATGATAGGAATTGTACAAAGCCTCTAGCCATGAGTCTCTCTTTGACAAATATTGTGATTAATATTGTGGAAAAAAGTGAAATGGAATCAACGTGACTTATAAGGACCCAAGAGCACGGCTGGTGCAGTGAGTAGAACACAGACTTGTTACTGATGAAGTTTCTGCTGCGAAAAGGAAGCCCGTCTTGAGAGGGTTGCTCCCAAAAGGGGCTCTGTTGACATTTGAGTAGGAGATTCCTTGTGTGGGGGACTGTTCTGTAGGTTGCAGGATGTTTGGTGTCCCCGCCCACACCATTAATGCCAGGAACATGCCCGGGCATTATGACAAACCCAGACACCTCATGTGCTTCCAGATGCCCCGAAAGGAGGTCGCACAAACTACTGTTGACAACCTTCAAGAAGGAGTACTGATCTAGGGTCAGGGTATGTGGGTTCTCAGTAAACTCGGTGATGCCTGTTGGAATTAGTTTTATCTCTTTGAGTTGAGGGTCATCGTCTACGAAATGAAGGGATTGAGTTAGATCAGGGTCTCCAACATGGAGCATGGGCATCCATTTTAGTGTAGAAGAAAATCTTAGAACTTCTATAATTTTACCTACTATTCATGTCTTCTTTTAAAAGTGGCAGTTTGTGTATGTTTTATAATGTAACTAGCATGGGCCAGTAACATGGGTACATAATTTATATAAAAATGAATGTACATTTATGAAGGGCATGCCCAGTAGTATTTTACTTGAAGAGGTGCACCGTCAGAGAAGTTGGGGAACCAGACCTCTTCCTATTTCTGATAGCCTGTTACAGGAAGGAATATCATAGAGGCCGGAGGCTTTCTAGCCCTGGATTCACCTCTGCTGAAGGGCACGCAAGGTGATGGACATTGGTGTCATCAAGAAGCAGCCACCCACAGAGGTCTGTCTCTTGGCATGTGGAGACTGGCAGAGGGCTTTGGGCAAAAAATGACACGTTCTCTTGTCACATAGAATCAGAATTTTTAAAAACTGTCAAGCAACCAGGGTTTTTCAAATGATTCTCTACACGAGTGTGGAAAATACTATTCCCTGACAGAAAATTTGATTCACACTTTACAAAGAGCATGGGGACATGGTTGGATTGCATAATCGCCACTCACAAAAGGGCCATGAGTAGAAACGGCCTCTTCCAATCCCGCCCACTCCAGCACAAACAGAATAGCATACTTGTTTCCAGACACTCAGGCTACACCATGTTGAGCAACTTAGTAGACTTTATATTCTTAAGACCACTCTTTGGAAGCTGCTCAGAGGCATGGCTCTCGCGCACTCTCCTTTCCACTGACGTCAGGTTGCAGAGCAGGGAGCCGTGCTGTACTGAAGAGCAGAAGTTGTCCACGGTCACTGCAGTCTCGAGATTCAAAATAGAAATCCTCGCCATCCCTGGTCTCAAGCTCCTTCATGAGCCATTCTCCTTTTGTCATCTACTTGGGGGAACGTGTGCTGCTAGTCATATAAAGAAGCCATATGTTAGAAATCGGCTAGTTTCTTAGATTACTTTTGTGTGGCAAGAATCTGCTTTCACAAATAAAAGCTTTTCTCCCCGGGGACTGAGCTAAAATGGAAACTGTAGGCCTGGTCGGGCCTGCACTTGGCAGGCAAAGAGAGTAATGTGACGTTGGTGGAATAGAAGTCACTTTGCCATTGGTGAGCAGGATGGCCGTTGAGTCACACATTCTAACTCTGCCGTTTTAAGTGCCGTGCTGTTGCTGCAGATAAATCATCTGCGCAAGGTACATCCGTATTCCCGTGGCAGTTGAGGTGGACGTGCTTCACCGGAGCCGGATAAATCTAAGTTGGAGTCCCAGAATCTCTGACCTGAAAGTGATCTTAAATATCACCCGTCTGCTTCCTTGTCTCCTCCCCTGCTCAGAGGTGGTGTGGTGCGGTGGTGAAGGGGCACAGCTTTGGGCCAGGCTGCTTGCTCAGAAGGCCGCCTCTACTTCTCGGGACCCTGTGGTCTTGGGCCACGTGTGTATCCCTTCCGTGTTGCTCTTTCCTCACTTACAATGCAGGCGTGATGAGAAAAGGAAGGCTTCTATCATGGCGTTTGCCGAGACGATTAAATGAAACAATATTCATAAGGACCTTGCTCTGTGTAAGGCATGTTGTAATACGTTAGCTGTTATTATTAACTTTGAACAGGAAAAAAAAAATCGTGACTCCTCCCAGATTTGTAACCTGTCTCTGAATCACTCGTAAGCACTGTTATGAGGTAAAGGCATATTGGAAAAAAAATGTACATTTGAATTCTGCAAATGTTTCCTTTGCATTCACGTGAGGGGGAGAAGGGGAATGGCTGGAGCATGCACTGCTCTACGTGAGGAGTGGATTTGGGGTTAGAGCACCAGATTGAACTGGGTTCTATCATTATGAATTGGGAAGTGTGACCGGGAGGTAGGGAAGGAATGTGATGACTTTTAGATGCCCTCCAGTCTCCGATTCTGTAATTTTCAAAGGGCAGGTTGTCTTCGTCGGCTTCCAGCTCCTCTGGATCCACAAAAAATGCATTTTATTTCCGTGGACGTGAACGTCCAAATGGGAGTGTCAAACAGTTGTTGTTTGTCAGTATCAAGGATTTGGTCCCTTCCCGCTTCCTCCCAGTGCGACATGCCAAGTATCTACATTGAAATGTGAAAACTGGGTTAATCTCTCAATTGTACTCAGATTTGACAGGTCACATTTCAGTAGACAGTTAAACTGTTCAGCTTTGGCGTAAATTGACCCAGAGTTCATATCTATCAAAGATCTTCATTCAGGCAGTTACCACAGTCCTACATTTTTCACAGATATATCATTTCATTTATGGATGGTACAAGCTCATTAGACCTGAGAGTTTGAGGTGTGAGGCCCATGGTTCTGGTAGCCCAGCGACATGCTGTGGGAGAGATGATCAAGTGCTTTCTTATTTCATAGGCCTCAAAGGTCTGGAAATATGGTGGTTTCTTTAAACGTCCACTATGTGATCATAACTTTCTATTGGAAACAGTAATTTTTATTCATAGGAAATAAATCTCTTTTAAGGTTAGGGGATGCCAACTGGTCTTTGTATAGTGAAAATTGGTGAACGAGATCTTGTTTTGGCCAGTCTTGTAAATTTTTGGAAGACCCTTATTTGTAGTCTCCTTAAGCTTTCTTCTGTCCAGAATGAAGACTTTGATCGTTTCAAAAAATGTCTTCAGTAAAAGTAAAGGAAATAAAACTAATTTTCAGATTTTCTTGAACACTTTTAAGATCCCTTTCCAGATGGTTCTGTCATGGATTTCCTTAGGTTTAGTGACCAGAAAGCATAAAGTCTTTCCCTCCATAATTTGAAAGTGGAAGGATCTTGTACCAGTTGTTCATTTTCCCTTCTATATCTTCAACTCTCTTTTCTACTCTAGATCCTTACTGTTCATTTTCAAATCAGATTCAGGTATCTTGCATCTTGAAACAAGCGAGCAAGCAAACAAGCAGTGAACAACCACAACAAATAAACTAAAAACAATCTCCTCTTATCAGCTGGGATTCTTTGTCTTGTCTTGTTGAACCTGCTCTAACTGACTTAATATAACAGGGAACTCTTGGCTAATGTAACTGAAAATCCTGAAGTGAGGGCTGGCCCTAGGTGAGGCTTCATCCAGAGCCTGAAGTGATTCACAAGGACCTGGACTCTCTCCATCTCCTTGCTTTGCCTTCCATGGTTTGGCTTCATCCTTAACGCTCCCGAGCACCAGTTACTCACCTTTCCACTCCTGGCTCTAGACTCTCCCTCTCACGGCCGTGTCTGCCAGCCGTTCCAGGCTTCACATCCTCACGTTAAACCTTCCTGGAAAGACGGAGAGAATGCGTTTTTCTCAGAAGCCCCCTCGAATACCTCTCTGCATTCCATTGTCTCTGCTGGGGTTCCTGCCCATCCCCGAACCGATCAGTCACTCGGGCCAAGATGAGGATCGACTGAAGCTAGTCATGGCCCATCTTTGGAGCTATGGGTGGGATCAGTACATTCAGATGACATGACAAGGAGTGGGAAAAGGGTGCTATTAACAGAAAGAGAAGAAGTCTTAGGCAGAGACAGTGGTGGCTGCTGTCTTTGCAATGATCATAACTTTCTCCTTCTTGAAACTTGACTCCTTGCGCATCAGCTCCCTTCTGCCGTGGTAGGTCTAATTTCCCTGGTTCTCTGCACACCTCCCAGGGTGTCTTACTTCAGTTTCTTTTGGGGGCTTTCCTTAACCCAGCTTAACCAGTAAGCACTGGTTTCCTCCAGGATGCAACCCTTTCTTCTCGTTCGTTCTCTTTGGTTACTTTTATCATCTGTATCTTCTCAGCTTCTGCTCCCAGATGAAAGCAAGGAGTGTCCTACTCTTAGAAAAATGAGTTCTGGAGAATGTGTTGGATGGTTACACATACAAAAGTCAAATATACTCCAGAAGCATTGGGATAGGTGTGTGAGAAAATGGTTATAGAGCCCCTAATGACACCTCTCTTTTTAGACATTATCTTCAACTAGAAGGTATTTCCTCAAATGTGTACTTGCTTTCCTTAACTTGCTGCTTTTCCTTGATAATGGATCATGTATTCGTCAACTTAAAACCAGTGGCTATTTGGACATGCTTGCTAATCTCTGATTGTATTTTTATTTATTTATTTAATTTTTAAAAAAGATTTTATTTATTTATTTGACAGAGAGAGACACAGTGAAAGAGGGAACACAAGCAGGGGGAGTGGGAGAGGGAGAAGCAGGCTCCCGTGGAGCAGGGAGCCCGATGTGGGGCTTGATCCCAGGACCCTGGGATCCTGACCTGAGCCGAAGGCAGACGCTTAACGACTGAGCCACCCAGGCGCCCCTAATTTCTGCCTTTAATGATACTTACATTTCTTATCATTAGTGTCAGCACCTTAATTTTCTTTTTCTTTTTGTCTTTTTTTCATTTGGTTAATAAAATAGTAAGCCTAAAATGTAATATATACCCCAGTAACCAAACAATCACACAAACATTGTGGGAATATGTTGCTGTTACAGCCAGAACCGAACATCTGGCTGATAAGCACTGTCACCACATGATTGCTCAGAATATTCATTCATCTGCTGAGAAAACAAAGTCCGTATTTGGCATGTGAAAAGTGATTTGTGGATTTTAGTGTACAGAGGTGAAATGGCTGAGGGTTTATTGCAGCCTACATTCCTAGCCTCCAGCTGTATCCAGTGCACCTCATCCATCCATCTGTCCTGTGTCTTCTCACTCAGGTGGAATACAACCCCCCCTCCTCCCTAGTTCTTCAGAACTGAAACCTGAAATTATCCCTGACATGACCTTTGATTTCATCCATGCACTTTGCTGATTTGATACCCTATGTCCTGAAACTACCCTACTCTCTCCACCCCGGTTACCACTTACCCTAGTTCAGTGCCGGGTCATTTTTCAACTGGTCTTTCAGACCCAGAAGCCCTTGCGTAGGCCTTTCTTCTTTCATCCGTCTTCTCTATCAGAGGTCAGCAAACTGTAAAGGGGCAGATAGTAAATATAGTCTCCATTGTTACTCTGCCGTTGCGACAGCAGTCACTGATGCTTTGTAAACGGATGGATGTGACTGTGTTCCCATAAAACCTTATGGACACTGAAATTTGAATGTCATAGAATTTTCATGTGCTACAAAATATTACTCTTGTTTTGATTTTTAAAAAGCCATTAAAAAACGTAAGAGCTATTCATAGCTTGAAGGCCACAAAGTTCTACAGGCTGTAGTTTGCTGGCCCAAGTTCTGCAGGGTTACCAAAATGAGCTAACCAAAATACCAACCTAAACATTTCATTTGCATGCTGAAACCCATCATCAAAGGTTTGCCAACAGGGGCCAAAAAATAAGGGTTTTCTTCCTTGAAATGGTCTATTAATTCCTTTGTGATCACCGGTCCAGCCTCATTCTCCACAAGGGCAGGTCTTGCCCTGCACTCTTCAGAATACTGGTCTCCTTGCGTTCCCTGCTCACAGGGGCCGGGATCCTGACCTCTCTTCTTGGAACGACTTCCCCTTTACATTTCTTTCTTTTTCTCTTTTTACAACACATTTGAGTTGAGCTGCTGGTTTGCTCGCTCTGCTAAGAAGTTTGTTTCCTGCTGGCAGGACTATGTGTTATTCTACTCTGTGTCCCCATCATCCCACTTCTAGCCTGGTGCCCTGCTAAAGTAGGCACTCAATAAATATTTGCTGAATACATGCACGCATGCACGCATGAATGAATGGACAAATGAATAAGTGGAATGGAATAGTTAAATGAGCCAACTGAGCTATTTTGCTAACAACCCTGACCACAGTGTTGGTGAGTTCACAGGTTGAAACCAGTACAGGCAGTTTTTAACATAGGAATGGGTCGAGTTTCAAAAGTTTGTTTGTGAGTTGGTTGTTGAGAACTTGGAATGCATTTTCCCATAGAAATGATGTTATAAATTATGCTTAACTGTTCGTCCTTGTTCACAAAAGATGATTTGCTGCATCATGTTCCTGAAATACTGTGGAATTGAGATTTTTGTTTTTTGGAATTGGAATTTTTACAAATTAGAAAATAAAAACTGAGGTGTCACCTTTTACATGTTATTAAAATATCAGCCCATGGCTCATCTCAGGAAACTCTGAAAGGTATTTCTTGGCATTTTGTAATATTCTAAATAAAACAACACTGAATGCTGGGGTGCCTGGGTGGCTCAGTTGGTTGAGCATTGGACTTGTGATTTCAGCTCAGGTCATGATCTCAGGGTTGTGAGATCAAGCCCAAGTCGAGTCGGGCTCCAGGCTGGGCTCTGGGCTCTGGGCTCTGGGGAGGTCTGTTTGAAGATTCTCTCCCTCTGCCCGTCCCCCCACTCTTTCTCTAAAATAAATATATCTTTAAAAAAACCAACACTGAATGCTGGTGAAGGTTTAGTGTGGATAGAGAAGGCGGATAGATTCTGGAACATTCTATGGGAAACTGATTTCAAGAGCATCATTTCTTGAATCTTTTCATTATCACTTCAAAACTTACAGTTTTCTTTGCCATCATAAATGTTTATTATTAGAACTTCTTTTGGGGGCACCCGGGTGGCTCAGTCGTTAAGCGTCTGCCTTCTGCTTGGGTAGTGGTCCGAGGGTCCTGGGATCGAGCCCCGCATCAGGCTCCCTGCTCAGCCGGAAGCCTGGTTCTCCCTCTCTCACCCCCACTGCTTGTGTTCCCTCTTTTGCTGTCTCTGTCAAATAAATAAAATCTTTAAAAAAAAAAAAAAAGAACTCCTTTTGGGCTCATCAGAAAAGATTATGTTGGGGTGCCTGGGTGGCTCAGTTGGTTAAGCATCTGCCTTTGGCTCAGGTCATCCTAGGTCCTGGGATCAAGCCCTGTGTTGGGCTCCCTGCTCAGCAGGAAGTCTGCTTCTCCCTCTCCTCCAGGCTGGCTTGTGCTCACTCATGCTTTCTGTTGCTATCTCTGTTTCTCTTTCTCAAATAAATAAATAAAAAATCTTCAAAAAAAAAAAAAAAGATTATGTCCATTTTTGACTTGGATGTAAATGATACATATTTTAGAGGCAAAAAATAATCTTAACCATTTACTTCTACCTTCTTCAGAAAAATTCCATTTTATCTTATCTTAACCTTTTCTCTTGCTTTAGAATTATTATTCTCCTTTTTTCCTCCCTTTTCCTCCTCATTTTTCTGATTCATCAGGATTTTTCTTGTGGTATTTAATTTCCTTGTAACTTGGCTATGAGATCACCAGTATGATCAATGATTAGACGACTAGTTTCAAGTCACTTTCATTTATTAATTGAATTGTTTATTAAATCTTTCCTCTGGGGGCGTGGCTCGTTGGGCGTCTGCCTTCGGCTCAGGTCATGATCCCAGGGTCCTGGGATCAAGCCCCACGTCGGGCTCCCTGCTCCGCGGGAAGCCTGCTTCTCCCTCTCCCACTCCCCCTGCTTGTGTTCCCTCTCTTGCTGCGTCTCTCTCTGTCAAATAAATAAATAAAATCTTTAAAAAAAAGAAAAATCTTTACTCTGTATGACATGTGTTTATTAAAACACATTCTAAATCTAAGGCAGAAGGCCATATTCTGTATCAGTTAGAGAAAACAGTGTGGACAAAGGGGAGTTAGTAGGAATGAAAGGAAGTTTGAAGAATAAAAACAAGGCTCAGTGTTCAGGAAACATGAATATCTAAGTCTTGGTAATAGGATATACTCACTGTAAAAATCCTAACATTATAGAAAATTTTAACGTTGACAAGAAAGCTTCCTTTTAAACTCCCCCATTAACATGAGATATATACGTCCAGATTTTTTTCGTGTGTATATAAACAATTTATAATGATTCCTACCAAATTGGGATCATATCTTATTTCATCAAATCAAATATTTTCAAATGAAGATGAATCATTATTTTATGTATCACTAAAAAAAGAAGAAAATTTTGCCAATTTAACTTTGACACACTGTACCAGATATGTACATTGATTATTCTTCCACGTTCATTCTCCACCCTTCTCTACCTGCTCTCTGCCTGGGAAGGCTGGTCTGTGTGGACCCAGTCAATGGCCTCTTGGTTTTTGTCTTCAGTTGGGTGTGGCCAATGGAGAACCCCTGAGGGAGATCAGAGGTAAGAAGAGGAGTAAGGAAGGAGGATTTATTCATATAGCTCTGTCCCAGAGTACCTTGTTCTGAATGTTCTCCTTGATAGAAGGGTGCTTTCTTCTCAAGATGGCAAACTCTTTTTAAAAATTTATTTTAAAATTCCAATGTAATTAACATACAGTGTTATATTAGTTGTATTAGTGTACAATATAGTGATTCAGCAATCCTATACATTACTTAGTACTCACCACAATCATTGTACTCTTAATCCCATTCACCTACTTCACCCAATCCCCCCCCACCCCACCTCCCCTCTGGTAACCACCAGTTTGTTCTCTATAGTTAAGAGTCTGTTTTGTGTTTGTCTCTACATTATACTCTCTGGATCCATCCATGTTGTTGCAAGTGGCAAGATTTCATTCTTTTTTATGGCTGAGTAACATTGTATTATATATGTGTGTGCGTATGTATGCATATGTATACATATATATACATACACAGTTATGTATATATATATATATATATACATATACCATTATATGTAAACACACACACACACACATGCACACACACACATACACCACATCTTCTTTACCCAGTCATTTAATAATGGACACTTGGGTTGCTTTCATATTTTGGTTATTGAAAATAATGCAATAAACATAAGGGTGCATTATCTTTTTGAATTAGTGTTTTCATATTTTTTTGGTAAATACCCAGGAGTGGAATTACTGGATTATATGGTAATTCTATTTTTAATGTTCTTGAGGAATATCCATGCTGTTTTCTACAGGGGCCGCACCAGTTTGCATTCAAGGTGGCAAACTCTTATCTGTGTGACTGACTCTTTCCTTATTTGGTTCCATCTTTACCTTTATATTTAGTTCCCTTATTAAAGCTTCTTCAAATTATCCTAATTTGAATATATCATCTGTTTCTTTTTGGGACTTTGACTGATATGTAATGATTGATTGTATGATGCATCCTAATTTCCAAGATGAAGCTTTTGGAATTGATGCTATTCTACAACTTTCTCCCTTCACCTTAAGATCTGTGTTGGTATGTTACCACAAAGAACTGCATACAAATGTTCACGGTAGCATTATTCATAATAGCTGAAAAGTAGAAACAGCTCAGATGTTCATCAGCTGGAGAATGAACAAGCAAGTGTGGTATATCCATATAATGGAATACTATTCAACAATAAAAAGGAATGGATTCTGAAACATGCTTTATCATAGATAAACCTCAAAAAATAATTATAATAAGTATAAGAATCCAGGCACAGAAGATCACATAGTGTGATTCCAGTTGTATGAAATGTTCAAAAAGTCAAATCAGTGGAGACAGAAAGTTGATTAGTATTTGCCCAGGTTGATGATGGGAATAGGGATTAACCATATGGCACCATGGATACTACCGGGGTGATGGCAATGTTCTAATTCTAGATTATGGTGATTGTTACACACCTTGGTAAATTTACTAAAAATCATTGAGTCATATACTTAAAATGGGTGAGTTTTATGGTATGTGAATTTTACTTCAATAAAGTTGTTTTTGTGAAAGTACATGTTGGAAATCTTTTTATGTCAGTAGCTGTGACTATAACTGTAACCCATATGTTTAATGTTTTTGTATATAATTTTGTTTTCCTACCATGGAATACAGTGTACAACCTCAGTCCCTTTCCACATTCCCTGCCCCATCCCCAAATAATCTATTTGCATAAAAGCACTCAAAGTGCTATAAACCCTGTCAAAGATTCTGTAGGTAAGAGTTAGTAACCATAGCAGAGAAGTCTGCTGTCCCAAGTCTCTCCAGGCCTTACCTCCAACCAGGGGCTCCCGCATCCACAGATACTTTCCACTCTGTGCAGGGCCAACCTGGGGTGCTCTGCCCTTCCCTTTTCTCTCTCCCCTCCCCTACCTTCCAAAACTCCATCTCCCTCCCTCCTCTGCCCTTCCCTTCCCTTCCCTCACTGTCTCAGGCAAACACATTATAGATCATGCTTACTGCAGAATAGTTCTTTCTTTGGGCTCAGGGTATTCTAATATAGTTGCTAAGAAAAATAGGATCATGTTTATATTATTACATTCCTTCTTCTGTTTAGTTGCTGCGTGGTATTTCATTTTATGGATGAAATAAGCTTTTTATTTAAGTTTTCTTCTGAATAAGTTCCTTGTGAGTCCTGTATCTTCACATGAGAATGTAAGGGGTCCTTACTGTTGAATTTAGATTAGATTTAGATTGGATAATGTTTATCTACAAGTGTGCTTACCCCGTGCCCTCCCACATTGCCAAGGATAATCAAGAGTTGGCTGTAACTTACACTTTGATTTGAAACATGTGATTAATTATATATAAACGTTATTTCCTGTTAATTGGTGTTTTCAGTATAAATGGCCTGAGTTAAAAATTTTTTCCAGGGCTTACTTTATAACCAGAATTGATTTCCTATGGCAATAAAAATAAAAGGTATTGAAATTTGTCATAGGAATCTGAATGGCAGTTGGATTTAATGTAACTGTGTCGTTTAATTAAAGTGCCTACTGTGCTGGGCAGCAGCAGTATATTAGGAGAATCCTTCATAGTTCTCTGCTCTCAAGGACTTTTACAGGCATGTAAAAAACTAAGGTATAAATGACCCACAGTAAATGTCAGGAGCCTGACAAGGCATGAAGAAATAGAAGGAACTCCCTAATCAGTTGGCATGTAAAGCTAGTCTAGTTGAAAGTGATTTGGGAAGTATTATTTAAAAAAATTTTTTTTAAGATAAATTGACATAATAAGAAAAAGTTGGGTTCGAGAGAGACCTTTGAAATAAATATAATCAGTGCCATTATTTTACAAATGGAGAAACTGAGGTGTAAACTGATGGAGGAACTTTATAAGGCCACACAGATTGGAGTAAAGGAGCCAGGACTCAGATGAAAATTCATAGACTGATTTAGGACTGCTGCTTCCTCTGGTAGCATGCTAGACCATGTAAATGAAGCTAAATTAAGTTAATGAAAATGAGGCTAATTAAGTTAATGAAAAAGACATGGAGTCTTTGCTCGGGAAATCTATCAAACCGACAGTGAGTGGCATGGAAACATCTGGGTGTGGAAATGGCAGAATTCTGGCAGAATTCCTGAGCTATTATGGTTCATGTTGCTTTCATGGAACCCTGGACTGTCATGGTTGAAGTAACCCCCAACACTCACGGAATTTCTCTTTAAAGCTCTGTGTTGAATTTAAACTTTTAAAATGTTGACACCAATTCGACAACTCTGATCAAAATGAACAACCATATTGACAAACCCCAGTCCTTATTAGAACCTTTTTATTCCCTCCCTGGCTTCCCATTGGCACATAATAGCTCACCATAGAGATGCTTAAAAGTGGGTACATTTGCATCTTCACAAAGCTACACTCGCTGTTATCAGTTAGCTGTCACTGCATAACTAACAGTTACCAAAACTTGGTCACTTAAAACAATACATGTTTGTTATTTCTCGGAATTCTGTGGTTTGGCTGAGAGATTCTTCTGGTCTGGGCTGGCTCAGCTGGGGCTGGATGACCTAGGATGTCTCACATATCTGAGTCCTTCACTGGGATAATTGGGATAGAACCCCTCTCAAGGTGGCCTCTTGATCTCAAGGACGCTAGACCAGACTTCTTCACGTGGTAATCGCAGGGTTCCCGGTAGCAATACGCCCTAGTGCTTAACCACTTTTCAAGCCCCTGCTTGGTCACTTTTGCGAATGTCTCATTGGCCAAAGCGAGTTGCATGGTCAAGCACAGATTCAAGGAGTACACGGATTTCATGTTTTGGTGGGAAGAATGGCAAGATCACCTGCACGTGCCGGGCATACTATAGGGTACTTTCTGTTTACGGAGGGAAAGAGGACTCTGCTTGGTGGGAAATTCTCTACACACAGCAAGGAGATTCAGGTGATGGTCAGACAAAAAGGACAGATCTGCCTTACAGAGTTTTCTGGCACAGCATGGCAGGGGCAGCCTAGATGCCATGGAGCGCAGTTGACTGGAGTCCCTGGCTGTTGTCAGAGCTCAGAGAGACTGGGGGGAACAGGCAGAGTATCCAGTTGGCTGCAGGGAGCCTCAGGATGGTGACTGCGGGCCTCATGGACCAAGGAGGACCAGAGGAAAAACGGGTCCGCATGGCCGCATGCGTGCTGTCCATGGTCCGCCCCAATGTCCAGGAGACAGATGGGGCCTGAATAGTCCCCGTAGATGATGTCTGAATGACGCCTGGGAGAGGAGCTGTGCCTGAAGCCCTGCTCATTACCTCGAGGCAAAGGCATCCGCAGGATGGCTCATGGCCAGGCATGTACTCACCCAACAGACTGCCTCCCTCCTGTACCTGCAGACTTGACTTGCTCATCTTCTCTACATGGGGTGGACACCCTGTTTCAGCATCCAAGGACACTTTAAGTCCCCTTATTCCCTACCTCAAAGAGTAGAGAGTGGCATTCTGGACAGCCAGGGCGATGGTGGCAGTTAGGGGATGGAAGTGATGCCGCTCGCCCGGCGTCTGTACTTGGGTAAATCTCACTGGCTCCTTGCCTCCTCCCACCCTACACACTAAGGCCTTGCATGGAGGATAGGAGGAAGGTGTGGCTGTTGTTCTTAAGTCTACTAACGTGCCTCCGGGCAGGGAGAGTAGGAAAAAGTTACATGAGTGGGGTCTTTTCTCTGGTGGGGCAGGAAGGACAGATTTCCCGGATTAAAATCGGAAAGCAAGGTTTGCAGAGAAGAAGAAGGATTTCTGACGATAGGCCTGGCACTTGTCGAGTGCTAGCTATGGGCAGTACTGGGCAGTGTGTAGCAAAAAGTGTTTCATTCGGTCCCAAAAGAACCTTAAAAATTTATTTAAGTGTTTCCTTATTGTTGCTGAGGAAACTGAGACCCAGAGCAGCTAAACACCCCAGGCATACCCACTGAACTAGGGTGAAGACGAGCCTTGTGTTTTCCATCGTGGCTCTATGGGCAGGTGGGGAGGAGGCATCTGAATGGGGTGGGGTTATTGCTGATCAAGGACTGAAGTAGCTTTGGGGATCCTGCTGGTAGGGGACTCCACCCCATAGCTCTTTGCCCTTAATTCTCCTCCATCCACACCCTCTCCTTATGCATGGCCCTCCAGGGTCCCCCATCCTGTTCCCTGTCTCCAGATTTCTGTCTCTGTTCCCCATTGATCTCCGCAGCTCGGCTTGAACAGGTAACCATTAGTAACTTGGAGCTGAAGGAATCTCTAAATCAGGTATCTGTCAAATGGCAAAAAGAATGTTGTTGCAGGTCCAAGAAAATGACATGGGCTCATGGAGAAATGTCAAGTTTAAATTTCAAGCCTACTTTCTCATAGAAATGCTGTGACATGAGTATTTCATTTCTGTTGCTAGAAATTAATTTTAAATGATGGTTTTTAAAAAGGCTTTTATTTCTTCTCTCTCTATGGGAGGTTGTACCCTAGGTTAAAAACTAGAGAGATGTAATAAATAGGGTTTCCAAATAATTTATCATCCAAACTGAGTGCTTTTGAGAGTGGAAGAGGGTGCTATTAATAATACCCCAGGACTATCCCAGATAAACAGGGATGTATAGCCACCCTACATAAGGAAATTTTAGGACAGAACACCTTTGAAAGCTGGGAACTACTTGCGCGTATTTTATAATTTGATGACAAGTTGTTTTAGGTAGTGTCTTAATAATTTTAAAGAAAATCCACGCATGTCTCCAGGGCAAACTTCTCAACAGTGAAAGGAAAAGTAACTTTTTGGCTTGCTTGTTAATAATAGCCTCAGAGCTTTCAAATTGCCAGTAAGTTTCTCTTGTCTGGTTCGCACATTTGGATTCTGTCTTTCATACTGAACATTTGCAAACTATCCAAATATAAACATCTCTAATGAAGCAGTAAGATACTGAGGCGAAACAATGTCCAACGTGTGAATTATTGCACCATCCATAACTCAGACTGAAGTGTGACTTTTTGTGATTGCAAGAATGGCTGTTTGCCAAGTTGTAGAACAAAAAACCCTGGTAATTACAGCCCTAAATAATTCATATTATCTTTAAATGTCTATTTTTAAGTCGGTAGAAACTAAAAACTAAAAACCCAAATAGTAAGACCTCATCTTCAGATTCTTAAGTTTATTTAAATAACTAGTGTTTATGCTAGATAGCCTGAAAGGTGTTTGTTTCTTTTCGTAGTGATTTTTAAAGAAATATTATTAGTGGATATTAGAGGGGGGTTATATAACTACGAAATGTCTTTCTTTAGTGAAAGACTTCTGATAAATCAATATATGTCAAGAAGAATTCTATACACTAGAAAATGATGTATCAGACCTTCTGAATTTCTTTAGAAAATTTAGGTTTATATTTTCCTGTTTTTAATCGTAGTTAAACTGTGATACCTTTGACATGAGTTATTTGCACTTATAGGCTTGGAATACCTAAGGTATATGTAGGACAAGCTCTAGGCAAAACCATGAAACAGGTAAAATTCAACAACACTCGACAGTTATGTGTTTGTTTTCAGCACTCTAGGTACTGTGGATGCTCCTAGCTCCAGATTTTTCTATGTATCTCCCGTCTGGTCCCCAGCATTTCTCTATCCCATCTCTTTGCCTTAGGATTCTGATCTCTACTCAACCTAGAGGTTGTTAATAAGTGATACTGGTTCACATTTTCTCCTATGCTACCTTTTTTTTTTTTTTTTTTTTTTTACTTTGTAAGATATCTTTTAGAAAAGTGACTTAGAGTGAGTAGTTATCTCGGCACCATGGCAAAATCAGTTATGAGGCAAGAATTTTAGGGGCCAGGATATCTTTCTCAGCCACCCCTCATATCCCCTTTCATGAATGTCTAGGCCACCTACTCCTCTTTCATTATGCAACTGACCAGAGTCCTTCTAGTTCACTTGGACATAAGAGCATATCTTTAAGAAACAATCCCATGAAAAGATTTACTGAAATGTGGGGCTTTTGAGAAAGAACATAGTGATTGCTGGCTTCGCTCCATAAATCACTATATTTCCCTGAAGGTAGTGATAATCAATGTGCTTTGCCTCTCCGCTTCAGCAGGAAGAATGGAGGAGGAAATATTTCACATTGATTTGTCTCATCCAGGACCCAAGCTGTGGTGGGAGTTCGTGAATTCTGAAGAATGGCTGATACATCTGCTGGAAACATTCAGCATTTGGAAAACTCCTGTCTTTCTGTCACATAGCTTATTCAGTATTGGTTTTTTTTTTTTTTTCCCCTCTCTGTACCAACTGTACTTAGAGAGAGAGAGAGAAACCTTCAGACTGACCAAGAATGCTTGCCATGTGAAGGCTTCTTACTATGTCTCTGGGATTGCTGGCTTCCTGAACTCACCGAGTCCTGGTGGTATTTTCCTTTTGCACCCTGGGAAAGGTTGGTTTCATAGAAGCTGAATGAGATCTTAAGAACCAGCATGCTCATGATGTTTTATTTTATTCTTCAGGACACTAGGGTTCTCTAGGGTGTCCTGGAAGCTATGGGGGGCAGGGGATTGAGTGCATTAAGAAGGAAATCTCCCTTGCTTTGGCCCCAGCAACTTTGCTTTGATCTGTTTTCTAAATTTAGCTGTGTGTGAGATTTCTCTCGACCATGTCATCCAAAAATGGAGAGCTTTTGGTCTATGTGAAGTGATTAGCCCCAAGTGTTCCAACTAGTTAATGGCAGGGACTAGGTCTGGAATGTGGCTCCCGATCCCCTGCTCTCCTGTCTTATTTTATTGTTACAACTTATGAAAAGGAAACCAGGACATAAGCTGCCAATGAACAGGTAAATAGAATCATGAAGAGAACATTCATAATGAAGAAAGAAGCCTTTAAAATTTTTTTAAATTGAAGTGTGCTTGACATATATTAGCTTTAGTGATTCGAGAATTTATGTACAGTATACATTATGAAATGATCACCATGAGAAGTGTGGTTACCATCTGGCACCATACAAGGTTATTATAATTTTGTTGACTCTATTCCCTGTGCTGTACTTTTCCTCTCCATAACTTATTTGATAACTGGAAGTTTGTACCTCTTCATCTCCTTCCCCCATTTTGCCTGTCCCCTCACCGCTCCCCTCGGGCAACCACCTGAAAAAAAGAACCACTAATTTAAAAAGATACATGCACCCCTATGTTTATTGCAGCATTATTTACAATAGCCAAGATATGGAAACAACCCAAGTGCTCATCCATAGTTGAATGGATAAAGAAGATGTAGCATATATATACACAATGGAATGCTACACAGCCCTAAAAAAAAAAATGAGATCTTGCCATTTGTAGCAGTGTGGATGGGAGTATTATGCTAAGTGAAGTAAGTCAGACAGGGAAAGAAATACCACATGATTTCACTTATATGTGGGATCTAAAAAACAAATGAACAAATGAAAGAAAAATAGAAATAGACTCAAATACAAAGAATAAACTAGAAGTAAGCCTTTTTAGAGAATGCTTGACTTCAGTGAATTTGGGAATAGAAATGAAAACACTGGTGATTTATTTTTTATTTTTTTGCATAAGCCTATCAAATTGGCAAAGAAGATAACACTCAGTGGATAAGCAGAATACGTTGAGTTTGGAGTTCTCATCGTGTGCTTTGGGGGCCATATTTATGTAGAAAGCTTGCAAAATATTTAAGATACATTCACCCTATCAACTGGTAAACTCTGGTACAGCCTAGCAGATGTTTACAAGCCACATCTTTTCTGACCGGTTCGTGTGTGCTTGCTGACTAGGGGGTGTTCATGCTGTCGAGGATTAAGTGTTGCCTCTCATTCCCGCATGTAGCCTAACAATCCCTCTTCCAGAAATTGATGCTAAGAAAACAATTTGAAATACAGTAAAATAAATGTGAATAGAAATGTTTTTTGCAGTATTTTTTTTAGTGAAAAATCATCTCTACCTTAAATGCACAACAGTAAACGAAAAGTTAAGCAAACTGGTAATGTCTGTATGGTGAAATATTAAAATTAAGTATACAAATAGCTTTTTGAGAAGTGTTAAAACCATTTTAATATACATTAAGTGAATAGAACTTCATATAAGGTGTAGGCTGGAATGCTTTCAAAATATGAATGGATACATGGGGCACCTGGGTGGCTGAGTCAGTTGAGCGTCCGACTCTTAGTTTTGGCTCAGGTCATGATCTCAGGGTCATGGGATTGAGCCCCGCATCAGGCTCCACACTTAGTGCAGAGTCTGCTTAAGACTCTCTCTCCCTCTCCCTTTGCCCCTCTGCCCCACACTTGCTCACTCTCTCTCTCTCAAATAAATCTTTAAAAAATATGAATAGGTATAGAGAAGTCTAGAGAGAATAACCTAAAATGCTATGATTGTCTCTGGGCAGTGAGATTATGAGTAATTATTAATTTCTTCTTTCACTTTTAAAATATTTCCCCAGTTTTCCACATTGTGTATGTGTTACTTTCTTAAAAGGGAGAATGAATTTTTTCTCTTTTTGACCATTGAAGGTGACACCCAAATCCAGGTCCTGGGTTATTTTCTGATATAACCCAGGCATGACGAAAGGGCCAGAGTCTGCCTTCACTGCCCTGTTTTGGTTCTGTGAACAGAGAGATTTCTACACATCATTTGGGGTTCAGCACACTCCTGCTTGTCTACTGGCAACAATTGCTCCCTGAGTCTTTCAAGTTAGCATCAAGGAACTCTGGCTTTATGTTGGGGAGAGTATAATGGCAGTGTTGGGCTTCAAAGAAGATGCATCAACACAAAGACACTTTCTTCTAGCTCACAAAAAGGAGAAGCCCTGGGTTTCAGCCCTGGCTACCTCATTTCCTATCTATGCAACTGACCAAATTTGGAAACTCTCTGAGCCTCAGTTTTTTTCATCTGCCAAATGAGAATGATGATACCTCCTTTATGGTGTTATTAAAGCAAGAGAAGACAGGTAATGTGGATAACATAATGCATGAGGTTGATGTAAAAGACACCTTCAATCTGTGTTTGTTAACATTGCTTCACTTCCGCTGGGCCTCCTCCCTTTATTGTGGGAGTTGTTTAAGGGGGAAGGTACTTGGGCTTTGACCGTGTACAGTGGAGACTTAGGTAGATATAATCCTAAGAGTCAGAAGGGTAGTCCTAGATGAGTAGATCCTTCTGGCAATTCAGGAGAACAACAAATGGTGATTGCTGTTTTTCAGGGGCTGTGGACTGCTATGGTTAAGCACTTTGTGTATGTTTATGTGTGTGTCTCAGGGGATATATAAAAATCACAGTCATTTGTCTTCGTAGCTGGAGGTCCAACTCTTTATTATGTTATTTGTGACTTGGAGAAGGCGCCCAGCACAAAGTAAGTTTCAGAGCTGCTGAGGAACCATTTCTTCTGCGTCTCCTCACTCCACTGCCCGGTGCCCTAAATCTGTCTCCCTCTTTGCCCTTCTAGAAAACCGCTGTCAAATCCTCATCCTCCGTGTTGGAAAGAGTAACACCATTAACAGGTTTTGATATTCTCTTTCTTAGGTGCATTTGCCTTTAATTAGAAGGCTTGTAGCTAAGAATATGGGCTCTGATGGAGGAATTCTGAGGTCCAGTTAGCAGGAGAGGATTTGGACATAGGGAGACCATCTAGAAAGGCCTTGAAATAACTTCTGAGGAAGCCTCCTGTTTGGACTATTGACTTTTTAAAAGAAGGAAGAAATGCTGGTGTCAGAAGCTCCGGGTGCTTAGGGAGGGCCATCACTTTTGGTGGGTGTTCTCTGGCTCTCATTCCTTTGTGCCCTTGGCCTGAGTTATCTCACTTCTCCAAACATCACTGGCCATATTTGCTGGGAAGGTGGTCAGGTAGAGATCCTTGCAGACCTGAGGGCTCATGTTGGAAGAACCTAATACGAAGTCAGGTCAGATGCCAATGTGTAAATAGGATGCAAATGACTCATTAAATAATCAAAAATGGAATCAGTGTTTCCTGCCTCCTGGAACCTAGCCTGGGAACCTGGACAAGAAATTGGCACATGCATCTACGAAGAAGGAACCACAGCACAGGATTTAAATGCCATTAATTCCAAAGGAACAATTAATTTAAAGGGAGCTTAATTCACAGTTTACAGACTTAGCATCTGCTTCTTTAGCATATGCATTAAAAGGAAACTAGTGGCAGATTTATAAAAATGTCAGATAATTTATGATATATGTACTGATCTCTTTTTGCATAATCCAGTTTTCTTTTTCTTCTCTTGAGGTATTGTTTCAGAACAGAATGTGTACTTAGACCCTATGTCTTTTAGGAATTAAATATTCTAAGTTGAAAGAATTTATATGTTTTTGCATGCCATTTTATCATCAGAATTTCTGGAACTCATTTTTTAAAAAAATTTAAATCAGTGAATTGAAAATTTTCTATTTGTGTATTTTCCTTAGGATGTCCAAGCAATATATTTGAGCTGAGATTCATGAGTTGTGTTTTCTAAGTAGATGCAAGATGGGAGGGCTATTTCATTTCCTGATAACAAGAACTCAAATGCTTCTTATTGTAATATGAAGAAATACACATGTTATTCCTTTATATTTTGCATATTTGTATCTACCTTTATTTTACAGGGACCAACTATTATTTAATTGATTTTTCTTCTAGAGATGTCCTTGCTCCAAAAGTTTTTCATGGTCTTACCTACTTAAGTAAAATTTCCTGCAGAGGTCCAAATATATCAAAATATGAGGGTTATAACTGAGATAGAGATGTGGAAATCTAAGTGTTTTTTTAATTTATAGGAGTGTTTAGGTTATTTTTCTATATGAAAATGTGTGTGTGTGTCTATGTGTCTGTGTTTTAACTGGGTGCTCAGACTTAAGATTTCTGTCTCTTGCTAAAGGCTTAACATAATTCATTTGAAATAAGGATCTTTCAGTATTTTCCAATGATGAATTTTGGGTATAGAATTTTTCAATAACATTTATTGAAAATCTCACCCTTCAGGAATCACTCCTTGTGTTAAAACTATATAGCTCCTAAATATAGTGATACACTTGCCTGTAATTAGAATATCATGAGCGTATGAAAGACTTTATTTATTTATTTATTTATTTATTTTGGATTTTACCACCTCTTTTCAAAAAGAATTTGAAGCTATTTACAAAAAGAAAGAAGACCTATCTGGCATGATTAATAAATAAGAACAGTTAGGGGCACATTGGTGGGGGGTGAGAATACAGGTGGTCAAATAGGAGGAAACAGTGCTGAGTGAGGTGTGAGCAGAATTGCTGAGGGCATTCAGGATTTTTGTATTCCATGAGCCCTTCCTGGAATTTCACCACGTGAAAGCGATACTTCGTTTTCCCATTCTGTTGTGGGTGATTTCTTCAGTGACACCGGTTTGCCACTCCCATCTCCCATCCTTTGCCAGACTTGAAGATAAGGTAAAAACTAGGTAGTAAGTTCTTGATGATATGTAGACAGGTTTAGGTTGGAGGTTAAGAAGGGAGAGTCCATGGTGGAATGTGGCCTGTAGCACCTGTGTGTTGTTAATTCCTCGTAGTGTTAAGAAAAAATAACAGCTAACATTTAGAAGTGAGAGGATTGCATATCAAAATTCAGACCTTCAGCTTCTCGCGGGAAGCTGAAAGAGCAACCAGCCATATCCAGCCCTCCCTCTCTCCTACATGAAGGCAGCTGGCCCCTGTGCTCCAGATGGATTCATGCTCCTCTCCTCTGCCTGGCCTGGGTGGGCATTTGGGAGTAAGACCCCTGACTCAGACAGCCCTGCTTGCAGAGAGCTCGCAGTCTTTCTAACAGTGAGTGGCGGTAAGTATTGCATAGTCTGAGCATGTTGCCCAGAGACTTTTGTACAGTGTTTGCCTTGTTAGAGACTTCCCTCACCCATACCTGTGCAGAGCACACACAATGCTCTTTATGCCATAATTCATCTCAGACGACACCTCCTCATTCACTATTCATTCACTCACCCACTCCTTCATTTATCATTTATTACAAAAACTTTTCTATCAAGTATACCACCGAAACTCAGGTCCAGAGAGTGCTGTCTATCGTTGATGTTTTAGAAAACGCTTTAGAAATACTGTACGACAGGATTTGGGATAATCTTAGATGCATAGAGTCGGCTCTGAATTTTCAGTGGAAGAAACTGCTTGTGTTGGTTTTTTGATATGGGCACCCGATGACCTCAGTGGACTAGAAGATCCTACACTCCTGTCAGCACCCAGCTTACTCTTAGGGATGGGAGAGCAAAGAGTCTGTAGAGACTGAGGGTTGGAGCTGAGCCATACTCCAGAGAAGAAAGCTCATCGATATAGTGAGAAAGACAGATGCAAATACAAGACTTTTTAAGTAAATAAGAAAATTATGTGGATTTATTCCAAGCCTGAATGTGATTCATTTGGGGGACACGTGTTTTTTGTTTTTTTTTTTTTCCCCTCAGATCCTAGCATTTGGAAGCAGAGCTAAACTTCACTTTTCACAAACCCTTAAATACAAGGTACCTAGTATAAAGGAGATGTTTTACAAAAAAGAGATGTTCAGCAATCTATTAGTTGTTAGAATTAACAACATTCACAAAAATTCTTTTGGTCATTATTATCTCAAATACAAGCAAAATACATGGATTTCTCAACCTTTGGTTGTGGTTTCTTTTTAAATGACTTAAATTTTTATTCCTTTGGAGCCAGCCCTCTTTAGCCAGAGGACACTGGGGCATTTGTTGTGTGTGTGGTACTGTAGTTCTATTCCCACCCATCAAAACCCTGCAAAGTCCAGACACTGGAGACCCAATTTTAAGCTTAATCTACATTAAAAGACAAGAAGTTTAAACCATCTTAGGCAGATTCCTACCATACGACTGCTTATGTCATAAAGCTCTACATCATGTGATAACTTATCAATCCATTAAAGGTCACACTGGATGATGTAAGCAGTTCTCCTCTCAGCTAAAGATGAATTCTTTAAAGAATTCAACCAGTGAGAATCTTTCCTTATTCCAAATTTTGAAGTCTGCATCTGATTTTCAAATTAAGTGAATGAGGTTTATTCCATCTATTTGCTTGCCTTCCTTCCTTCCTTCCTTCATTCCTTCCTTTCTCACTAAAAATGGAAGCCTAAAGAGAGCTTATCATTTCTTTTAATGTGAAGAACAGGTTGGGATAGGTTAAATTGTAATCTAGTCTTTCTCTAAGCAGCTTCTATGGGATCATTATTACGTGCTTGGGTATAACACATTTCATTTTTGAAGGCTTAAGCTATTCCCCAGACTCTCTTTTAGTGAATAAAAAAAACCCCAAACTTTTATCTCCCTGCTGTTTGGGTGAATATTGTACTTACATGTATATTGTCCTGTCCATCCCTGCAGAACTGAATTTAATAAATATCCCTGCCATGATGGAAAATCATAGCATTTGAGGAGTGAGTACCTGGTATTCTAAATATGACTTACAGGTGATTCTAATAAAAGTGCATTCACCATGTCCATGGGGGTGATAAATCTCATCCTTAGATAGAAACTCGATCCCTCTCATATGACTCCCTTTGTGTGATCTGTATGTGCTGAGTATCATGAGCACAGTTCTAGGTACTTGATTTCTTAATTAAATAATTGGTAATTAACCAATTCATTTTTCTATCTCATTGTGTTCCCTGCCTGACTCTGTGTGTGATCCCCAGTTCATGGAAGTTTTTTACTTAGTATTTATAGCGGAAGCCTTTGGAATGCTCCTGCTCATGTGAATTTAGGTAGCTGCTACTAAAACACACACCGTGAACATAGGCATGTTGGACAGAACGTGGATACCTTTCTAAAGACTCTGCAGAGTGGGGAAAGGACGTCCACTATACATTCTAGTCCTGAATGAGACTTGCCTACTTTGGGTTGAGAGCAACGTGTTGACTCTACCCAATACTCGATCTTTGGGATGTTGTATTGGGCGTGTGCTAGGAGAATGAGATCGGTGCATGCTCCTGGATAACTATCTCAGAGACTTTGATTCACTGTTCATGGCAGAGTGGGCTAGAGGCTTCCTGTCAGGCCAGTCAGGTACTCTTAACACCAGCTCACGTGCCTAAGTTGGATCCAAAGAGTAGTTAAAGTGGCATTTTGTGAATATTTACTGATTGCCAATTATATAGCCAGCATTTATTTTAAGTTTTATTTTTATTTTTTATTTTATTTTTTAAGATTTTATTTATTTATTTGAGAGAGAGAGCATGCACAAGCAGGGGGAGGGGCAGAGGGAGAGGGAAAAGCAGATTCCCTATTGAGCAGGGAGCCTGACACTGGGCTCAATCCCAGGATCCTGAGATCATGACTTGAGCCCAAATCAGATGCTTAACTGACTGAGCCACCCAGGCACCCCAAATTTTATTTTTATTTATTTTTTTAGAAAGCGAGAGAGAGAGCGCGCGCGCGCAAGCGCACGTGAGCAGGGTGGGGGTGGGGCAGAGGGAGAGGGAGAGGAAGAGACTTTTAAGCAGGCTCACGTCCAGTGTGGAGCCCAACGTGGGGCTCAGTCTCACGACCCTGAGATCATGACCTGATCACAACCCTGAGATCATGATCTGAGCTGAGATCAAGAGTTAGACACTTAACCAGCTGAGCCAACCAGGTGCCCCTATTTTAAGTTTTATTTTGATATAATTTCAGACAGAACAAAGATTTCAAGAACAGTATAAAGAATTCCTTTTTACTCTTTACTCAGATTTTCCAGATGTTAACTTTTCTCTGTTATTCCCTCTATTTTTTTCTGAACCATTTAGAGTAAGTTGCAGACATGGTGCTTAATCTTTAGTGTATAGTTCCTAAAAACAAGAAAGTTCCCTATGTGGCCACAGAACAGTATCAAAATCAGAAAATTAATACTGATACATACTGTTATATATAGACCTTAGTGATTTCACCAAATGTCCCAGGGTCCATTGGAGCAAAGGAAAATCCTGGATCACATATAAGTGGGAGCTGTGCGACTAGCAGCCAGACCTTTCAGCTCATTCTCTTGTGTACTTTCTGCCTCTCTACACTAAGCAACATCTTTAGACCTTACTTCTGACAACATCATGGAGTTATCTCAAAGCCTTGGTAAACTCAGGACTTTCAAAGCTGTTTTAGTAACTTCCAGAATCTGGGGCTAGTAATGCTGTTTTTTTTTTTTTTTTTTTTTTTAAAGATCAGTGAATGCAAAGTAGAGCTCTTGATGTCATTCTTCATGCTTTCCTTGTGTAGGCGAAGCAGTAGGAGCCTCATTTATGAGATTAAAGTCCAGAGAACTGCCAGTAGACAATGTCGACAGCAGCAGAACCTTGGCCAAGAATTAACTAAGGGTTAGAGATGCCTGGAATGTGGAGGTGGGACAGTCTGCTCTCTCCATCTTCCTCATCAAAGATGGTGATGATCTTTGAGTCCCGGGGAAAAAAAATCCAAGATTTAGTTTAAATAGCTCATCACTTATAAATTAAATATTTTCCTACCTGGCTATTGTGATTTTCATTAACCAGATCTTCTGCTTACATACCAGTTAGAGAATCTGTATTAAACGTAGCACTGTTTCAGTGATTAGGCCTAGCCAGGGACAAAGACTTACGTCGATTTCCATGGAGTTCCTTGTTTAATTTACCGTAAGACATCCCAACATGGCCTCCAGCATTGAAGAGAACATAGTAGAGCAGAATATTCAGCTGGAAAAGAATTTGACACTATTCAAAGGCTTGGAGGACAATCACAATACCCATAAAATCAGAAAATGATACATAAATCTTTTTTAAAGTAAAAATGTTGGCTTATTTCTCAAAATGTTTCTATTACTTAATACTGGGAGTATCAGAGCCTTTGTTTAGCACATAATGTTCACGGTAATTTGGTAGACATGAACTAAAGATCCTTTAAACAACTTGCTTTTATCACAATTTAATTTTACTCCACTATTCAGGCATAGTGACATTCATTTAGTGACTTTGTTATGGGGACATTTCTTTGCATATAATATACAGAACTGTTCAAATGGAGTCTGTTTTGGATCATTCATTATTCATTTCTTTGGGCTTCCTTGGATGGAAAAATAGAGTCCAATGAACAGCTTCAAATAAAAAGTATCTGAAAGACCTGACTTATATATATATAATTAGGGGGAAAAAAGCCCTTCATTTTTGGATATACTTTAGAGAGTCATTTACAACAGAGAGCTAGTCTGAAGCTTTGGAAAGCAAGAGAGGAGACAGAGCAGGAGAGAAGAGAAAGACAACAGTTGGTCTGACTTGCTTGCTGCAAGTTGGAACCTTTGTTATCAAGAAGGGAAGGAAAGAATGCCTATGACCAGGCCAGTTATGATACTTCTACCTGATAGAAACATTTCTCAGGAGCCCAGTGAGCTCCTCCCATGGTTCTGCACTTCCTCGCTGCGGGCCCTTGAGATCATGTGTTCTCATCAGTGCCCTTGGAGATCCTGACCACGCTCGGTCAGTGGAGAGGAGCAGCTAGACCAAGGATGGTATCTTCAAAGAAACACTTTGAAAGCAACCTAGGATTTAAAGAAGAGGATGCAGTAGCCACAAGTGTGATACACATCTGCCAGTCTGTCTGTTAGAAAAGACGTGTTTTTGTTGGGGTTGGAGAGAAGCATTTCAAGGTCAGGTCATGCAGTAAGAGGCACATGAATACGCCATGGGGGCCAGATAATCCCAAATCCAAATTCTAGTGCTGCCACATTTACCAGCGATGTGACCCTCTTGGATACACTTCTTAATCTCTCTGATCCTCACTTTGTGCACCAGGAAAATCTTACACTCATTCTGCAAGTGTACATTGGGCACCTACTGTGTTCCAGCACTCCATGGAGCACTGAGGATTCATGGATATGTATGATGCCCTTCTCCTTGGGGAGCTCAGAACCTCTAAGACCCACAGAGTGGTGAGGCTTATGTGGGAACATATGTGACATCACATTGCAGGATTTCTGGCACATAGTAGAGAGCTCATATGTTTTATTTTCTTTTCCTGGTTGTCTTCTCAGCTTTCCTTGAAAATGGGGAAATCCAAGCTTTCCCAAGAATTTAGCAACTGTAGTCAGTCATTCCTATTACATCCCACACAAAATCTCTTAAGAGAACATGTCATAATTTGGATTTTGACCAGTTAGCGGCATACTTCTATGGAATCGGCGCTGAACTGAGTCAGCAAACGGGAGCTCCTAGTCCAGCCTCGTGTCACTGACTGTTCACGCCTCTGCAAGTCTCTGCACCTTGGCAGTCGTTTCTCTCCCTTGTAGAAGGAGGCTTGTGGACTAGGTAGGCCTGCTCTTTATCCCGGGGGGTCCGGTGGTAATTGAGCTCATTTCCAATTGTGCATTTGGATCCGTGTGAGGTGTGCAGTGTCTTTCTTACGTCCACCTTGTCTGCTGCATCCTCAGAGCTCTGTTGGTGTTAGTGGTGAGCAGAAACATTGCTTTGGTTTCAACTTCGATTCAGTTGATTTTCTCCTTTTCCTTCCTCGCAGCTCTGGTTTTGGGGCAAACAGAGGGGGAAATGAGGAGGAGGGCCGTCTCCACACCTTACCCTGTAGCTGAACTGCAGGTGACTCTTGGTTCTGTTTCTTGTTAAGACCCCTGATGTCTTCACCAGGGTCACTGCGCTGAGTGTAGCTGTTGAGCCTCAGGGAACTGTGGTGAGGACTGGGAGGGGCCTGAGGAGCCCTTTTGCATGTGTAAAATGGAAGCTCTGGAAGGGGAAGGAACCTTCCCTAGGATGAGCAGCAGGTGAGTGGTCAGCCCAGAACTGGAACTCCGTCTCCGGTGTGGCGGTCTTTCACTCTGCTGCTACTGGTCTGTGTCCACATCACCTCTCAGCCACCAAACACCATGCGCCTCCTTTCTGTGAAGGATCAGCTGGGGGCCCCCATCTTCCTCAGCCTGTGGCCTCTCTTTGCCTTATGGTGTCGCCCTCCCACCCCCGCCATGTCTCCTGTGCTGAAACTTTCCTTTCCACCCTTCAGTGTATTCTGAGCAGTTCCAGGGAAGGATCTGGGATGCTCTTATCACCCATGACCTTATGTATCTATTCCTGTTGCTTCTTAATAAACATTAATCATGGCTATCAGTTTTTGAATATGTCAGATGAGCAAGACACTGTGTCGAGGACTTTTGCATCAGAACAACTATGTGATGTACTGTTTTTGCTGTTTTCCAGTGGAGAGAAATTCTGTGCTTTGGGGTTCCAAGTCCTGTAAGCAGTGCTTCCACAATTTGAAGCCAAGTGGTCTCATTCGAGAGTCTGTGCCTTTAAATACTATGGCATATTCCCCTCCCATCCTGCTCCCTCCTGTTCACCCCACCCCATGCCAAGCTCCCTTTCTCTTCTTCTGCAAATTCCTTTTTGCCTATACCCCTGAACAGGAGACTCTCAGAGCTCCGTCCTTGTTCTTATCCTGTGTCCCCTGGATGTGTGACCCTTGAGCAATCCCATCTGCTTTGAAAACTCTGTACTTACTGATTCCCCCCGAGCCTGGTTCTAGCCCTATTTTCGGACCCTCCCTTCCACTGCGTCTCTAGATCTACCTGGATCCCTGCACAGGCACCTCACATGCGACTTATTCCAAACCACGGGTCCCTTCGTGTTACTGGAGTGATTGCCTTTCAGGCATCAGCCTGGAGGGGAAGATGTTTTGAAGGCCTTCCAGGTTCTGCAGCACAAAACTCTAGGGGTAGCTCCACATCACAATGTGTGGGTCCATTGTTACAAAATGTTCTTGATAAACATTTACCTATGAACAAGTAAATTAGAAAACCTTTTTCTCCTATGGAAAACGTTGTGGTTTTAAGAAGCCTAGGATGAGACCTACATATATGTACACCTATGCCTTGGATTTTCAAGTAGGTGTTTCTATCAAAAGGAACTCTGCAGGGGTGATGTTGGAAATGGCTTTGTCACCGTGTTGGAGGGCCCCTCCAGCTTCCCTTACCCTTCGTCCATAGAACTTCTCACAGTGTGGATGAAACACAGCCCGTGGGGAACCCGCGAGTTCCAGTAACCCAGTGTATCAAGCCATAGCATGACGCTTTGAAAGGGAAACGAGGAACAAAACTTAGAATTAATCTGTCTTCACTCCCCTTCTCTACTCCTAGCATCCAGCTGCTCCGCTATCTTTGGTTTAAGCAGTGCTATTTTTGCCAAGATTAAGCATCTTTTTATTTCCTTTAGGTCTGCTCTGTGCCTCGCTTGGGAGTGTTCATTTAGGTTTTACTCCCTTCCTTCCTGATCCATGAATTTTTGTTCTCAAATAGAACCTCTCAACTAATACAGTATCTTTTACTTCCCAATATTGTTTGTTCCATGCTTATAGGATGTTCTTTGCCATCTAATTTTAGATCCAACATAATGCCCTCCAAGCAGCCTCTCCTTTAGAGGGATGAAAGCCATGGTTAAGATGTCACTTCCCATAAATCAGGTTTGGTGACGATGAAGGCAGCTGTGGGGGAGGGGGGCAGGAACCCACAAAATCTAACCCTTTCAAAGTTGACTTAATCCTCCCTCTCACCCCTCCCTCTTCATGCTACACTTTGGAGGGTGGATAGACCTCTTTAACAAGAAAGAATGAGCTTTTGCATTGTTTGCCTTTGTCACAGCAACAAAAGCCCTGGAAAATTCCAATTAATTAGCAAGCCTTGGGCTAATGAAAGAATAAAACTGAAAGAGAAACGCTCTAAGCTTTTGGAGAGGCATACGCATGTGAAGACAATGCTGATTTCAAATATTTGGGGCTGTTTGTATAATTTTCCCAGGGTTCGCCTTCCTGAGGCTCAAAGAGATAAGACCAGAGAGAGAGGAGAGCAAGGATTTGTCGGAGTCAGGATGTAATAACACTGTTGGCTTGTCAGGACTGTAAATGACCCACTGTCGTTTGAAGAAGGCAGTTAAATGTGGACTCACACAATCAGGGAAATTAAAACCAGGATATAGACCCCTTGCACATTTTGTGTTTAGAGGAAAACAGGGCAATCGGATCGGCATACAGTAGATTATGAAATATGATTGAAGTTAATTATTAGGAAGGACCAGGAAATCACTGTACCACTGTGTCCTTGAATGAAGACTTGTAGCCAGTGTGGCTGCTAGAAACGTATGGTGATGAAAACACTGCAGTCGCTCATTTGTAGCTTTTTATTAGATGATGATGATGATCATAGTAACACAAAAATAAGAATTGTGCTGTGATAAAACCACAACAGAGCTGCTCCCAACAACTAACTTGTACTAAGCATTTACTGTACACTCTGCACTATTCTAAGCCCATTTACTCCTCTCAACAGTCCCATTAGATACTGGATACGATGTGACTCATGTCTTCATTACCTCCGTTTTATAGTTCAGAAGATTGAGGTTAAGACAGGAAGTGGCTGGCCACATATCTAAGTGAAAGCCAAGATCTGAATCCATGCAGTCTCATTCCGGTGTCCATACTCCAAACTGCCACACCGACCTGTCTGTGAAATATGGCCTTACCGCATAGGCTACGGCCTGCTGCCAGAGAGGCTAGACTGGGGGCCAGGAGTCTGAGGCTCTCTTCCCAGCGTGGTCCCTATTTATTCCCGTGATCTTGGAGAAGTCATTCAGTTACCATTTCTGGTCTTCAGTGTGTTCATCTATAAAATGAAATTATGGTATTAGGTGATGTCTAAGCTGTCTTCTCGTTCTAATATTTTATGGATTAGGAAAATGATGTGATTCAAATACAGAGTAAATGAAATGGTTGTTTCTGCAGGGGGTGTGTGTGCATACACAAGTGTGTTCCCACTCAGATGTAAAAAATGAGGCATCTGCTTTGGACTCAGGCAGGTCTGTGTTCAGATCCTAACTCTCCTGTATGACTTGGCTGATTGCTTTATCTCTGTGAACTTTAGTTTCTTCCCTTCTCTGATGGAGGCGATGATATAATGTGTCCAGAGTGTCAAGCGTCATGTCTGAGCATCACTGGCATTTCTCCTGTTTGTCCCCATGTAGCTGGTGTGAGAGGTGGGTAGAAGAAGCCCCCTTCCCCCCCTCTTAGGGAGCTGGGTCCAGAGAAGAGGCTGGTTCAGCCAGAAGGGATATTTTCCTGAAGAGATGCTTGGTAGGCTTGTGTGTGATGATCTGTTGGTAATTGACTTCAGGGTGAGAACGCCTCATTCCTGAAACCACAAAGCTGCCGGCATTTTTCCTGGTAGACTTCTTCATTGAATTGTGTCACTTTCCTTTCTTCCTGAGTAATTATTTTGTCTATAATGTTCTTCAGATACCAATGTCCTTCATACTCCATGGGTCAAGTAGTAATTGAGAGGATGCTGGCTCAGCATGAATAGTGTCGCCCCCCCCCCAAAAAAAAAATCCTGTCTCCCTAGAATCCCAGAATGTCACCTGATTTGTAAATAGGGTTTTGTAGATGTAATCAAGTTAAACGGTGTGGCCACATTGGATTAGGGCGGGGCCTAATTTGGACATGGACACGGGAAGGAGAACGCATTGAACACAGAAGACACACAGGGAGGACACCAAGTGATGACAGAAGCAGAGATTGTAGTGATATGTCTGCAAGCCAAGGAATGCCAGGGATTGCTGGAAACCACCAGAAGCTGTAAAGAGGCAGGGAGAGATCTTCCCTGGGAACCTGCAGAGAGAACATGGTTCTGCCAGCACCTTGGTTAAGACTTCTAGACAGAACTGTGAAAGAATACATTTCCATTGTTTAACGCCACCCAGTCTGTGGTACTTCTCTTGTGGCAGCCCTGGGAAACCGATGCAGCAAGAAAGGCATCTGGTTCCAAACTGTCACAATCAGGGCTACACAAGAGGGAGACAGACAGGTACTGACTAAGGGGGAAAGAAAACACAGTGAGCCCATAAGTGTTGTTTGGAAGCCATGTATTGCCATCAAGATTCCTCTGCCCAGAGTAAGTAAAGCTCTTTTTACTCTTAGGATCCAGGTCAGAGCAGATGTCACAGAAGTGACAAAACCAAAAATATGACCAAAAAATGAGATTTTTAAGTAGGCCAATGTTTTTAAAAATATGGGTTTCAATATGGTTTCAAAAAACCATATACTCCGTGAATTGTGCAAGACTGTTGAATCACAGATCTGTACCTCTGAAGCAAATAATACATTATATGTTAAAAAAAGAAGAAGAAGAAGAAGATAGCAGGAGGGGAAGAATGAAGGGGGGAAATCGGAGGGGGAGAAGAACCATGAGAGACGATGGACTCTGAAAAACAAACTGAGGGTTCTAGAGGGGAGGGGCATGGGGGGATGGGTTAGCCTGGTGATGGGTATTGAGGAGGGCACGTGCTGCATGGAGCACTGGGTGTTATACGCAAACAATGAATCATGGAACACTACATCAAAAACCAATTAGGTAATGTATGGTGATTAACATAACATAATAAAAAAAAAACCCCAGCATACTCTAGACTCCGATGATTACCCATGGAGATTCTGAAGTGTAGTCCATACAGTGACTATCAGGAGAAGTGCCACTATGTGCTTTACCAGTTGATTTGAGTGTTTTTTGAAGTCGCATACATGCTTCCAAAAGTTGAAGAAGGGTCAGTATGTCTGAAACACTAACTTGGCTATAGAATAGATTGGAAAGTACAGAGTTCCTTAGAATTAGATTATCATTTAATAATTGGTAATTTGGGAATAAATCTTGGAATTGTAACAAGAAAAGTAAGCCTTCGTTACCTGAAAGGCAAGAACTTTGCAGAAAACAACATGATAATAAGACAAAGCCGTCAAGCAGGCTTAGGCTCTGTGGACTCCGTTTGTTCCAGAAAAGCTCAGAGTGAAGACAGCTCGTGAATTCTGTCATCAGGCAGTGAGGCCTGTATCACATGTCACTTTGCTTTGTTTTTAACATGTGGCTCAAGCTATACCAGACCTGCTGCTGTGTGGGAGATGTACTTTCTGACAAAATAAGGCATTTTCCTGGCATCAGGCCCCTTTGGAATTTTTACTGGTGTGCATAAATCCAGCGAGTTTTGCATTTCCCACACGTATCCAATGTGGTCACACTTGGCTTTCTGGATTTGTGGTGGTCTCGAAGCCTGTCACTGCCAACACGGTCCGTTCCTTATCACCACTGGGAGTTACTGTGAAGATATGAAACCAGGCGTTCATTCATCCCTTATTCAGAAATTGTCTCCCATCGACCATGCCTTTTCGGAGAAAGAAACAGAGGAGGAAACATAAACCAGTTTTGGAAGGACTGAAAATGGTTTGTAGGTTGGAAATGGAAGTATTTCTAGCAGGCTGTCTCCTTCTTCTCTTTCTTTTCATCCATCATAATAAAGCCCGCCGTGAAAGTTCATTTATATTATTTTGTGTTCAAAGAGACGATGATGATGATGACAGGGATGACATTAATATTAATGTTCCCTCTTGGTTGGCTGTTATTGGCTGAATCGAAGCACTATATAAATAAACTGATCCTAGGATGTGAGTCTGAACTCTTCTGAGCTACTTTTTGAAACCCCGTTGGGCTGCCCTTTTAACTCCTGGTTCTTCCCTCCTGAATGTATTTCACTCTTGGTTACAAGAGCCATCAGTGAAACCACATGGACCTCTAGGCACAAATTTATCATCTCTGATGGAAAAATAACGAAAAGAACTTCTCCAGGAGTAAGAGTACATGGTATGTTATCTTTGCCTAGAAAGGGTAGAACGTGATCATCCGTATTGAGAGGGCTGAGAGAAGGCAGAATGTGCAAAGCAATAGAAAAATATCCTCAGTGTTTTTTACATGTGACCCTGGGGAGTGGCTCACTCAGTTCATTCATTCAACTCATTGCTGGTTGACCATGAGTCAGATATGAGAGTAAGGACCAGAGGTGCAGGCTCAGCAAAGACACAGGCCCTGTTTTCTGGGAGCTCGTAGTCTCAAGTCAGGAGATTGGCAAGTCATCCCCAATTTTATCTGGTACCATGTTCTGCTTTGCTGAGTACATTCCAGCCAGCCTGGTTTTCTTTTCCTTCCTCTAACACACCAGGCTGGATCAGCCTCCTGGTGGCTGCTTTCTTCACACCCTCTGCATCTCATTTTATGCGCTGTGTCTTCCACAGGCCTTCCTGCCACTCAGTCCAAAGCCATCACCTGGCCGCCATGATTCTCAGTCCCCTCTACCTGCTTGCTTTCTTTTGTGGCACTTCTTGTATGAAATCACCTCGTTCATGTATTCATTCATTTGTTTTCTTGTGTATCTCCTCATTGCTAGAATGTACACTTTATGAAAAAGCGGATCTTACTTGTCTTGTTTACGATTGTATCCTTAGAACTACATTTTTGTTGAATGAATGGATGGACAACTATACTACATAATAATCCATTCTATGATGGGGCTTTAACCAAGTGCTCTAGGAAAGGGAGGAAGCGAGTGACAACTTCCCTGACTGAGCAGGTTGGGGGATATCTCCACACGAACTGGACCGGCAGGCGGGGGAGGCCTGTCGGCAGGTACTGTTTATGCTTGGGGAGATGAAGCTCTTCCTTCACCATCCTGACCCTCCCCAGCTTGACCCAGTTGCTCCTGGCTTGCGGTGAATAGCCCAGATCATTCACTGTGAGAGTCGACTCTAATACCTGACAGGGATAAGCCCTTCATTGTGACCCCTGCCCTCTTTGGATATATGTATCAGGGAAGTGAAGAACACATGTTTCCTGAAAACTTCTCTTTCATGCAGTGAAAAGTTGCTAAAAGCTGTCTTTCCAATAAAGAGAACTTGGAATTAATGTAATGGATAAAAGGAGCTTATGAAACAGAAGTAGGCATTCTTGACAAAATAAAAATAGAAGCTTAAAAGACGCATCATTTTGGGAAAGTTAAAAAAGATTTTTTTCCCCTACTGTAAGAAAATATGTGTGGATGAGGCATGTGTTCTAAACTATAGAATAAAATTTGCATTTTACTTCAGGGTACCGCAACCATGGCAATCCAGAGTTTTGTCAGTGCCGATAGACATACTTGCAATATATACATCCATTAACGAGATTATCACTTGAAAAGACAATTGTATCTTTACCGAAAAGGTTTTTTGAGGATAAAATTTATTGATATTTAATGAAGCATGAAGCTTCTAAATGAACCATGAAAGCAATAGCTGAGCTAATTAAGTGCACATAAAGGCTCCCAGAATACATACATGATGTGGGCTATGTGCTTACCCCTCGTGCCTGGTTACACTGACGTCCTGGGTAGCGCGCTCCTCACATACACTTTGTGGGGGCAACAGTAAATCTTCCTGTAATGCATGCAGTAAAGAAGGAAATAACCATTTAGATTTCCTGCAAACACGGATGGGATGTTTAAGTCAAGCGTTGCGGGGTTTATAGGTTATAATTTAGCAGAGTTAAGACTAGTAATAACAACATATTATTTCCACACACTTGATTTAAGCCTCTGTCTATGCTGTTTCATTGAATGATAAATCGGTCCCTGGTTCTAAAAATATGCATCTCCTTCCCTCCCTTTTCCCCTCCACAGAGAGAGCAAGGATGCTAAATAATATGAGTTGAACATTTCCTTGTGCAACAGGGATGCTTGTAGGCCTTTTCAACTGCATGTGAAGACATGCTTGGTTGAGGGCTCCGAGAATTTACAGAAGAAAGCAAAACCACTCCTGCTTTGGAGGACATTACAGGTCGCACCAGTTGGGGAGAGGGACGACCTACCTGAATGACGAACAATGCTCTTAGCATTGACCTTTATCAGTGACCAGCTTCCTCTTAGCCACTGGCTCTCTCCTCAGCCACAGGCGCCTCCTCTCTGCCCCGTTATCACAGAACTTAGCTCTTAATGAGTAGTTTCTAATTTCATTCCTGAAAATGACATTCTTATGCTAACAAAGGAGCCTGACAAACCATTAAGACGCATAGTAACAGTATGTACTAATGGTGTGAGGGCAGTACTTCTCCAACTCCAGGCCGTATCAGCACTTCCCGGAGGGCCTGTGAAGGTGCCAGTGGGTGGGCCCCACCCGCAGAGTTTCTGATCCCATAGGCCTGGGGTGTGGCCCGCGGACTTGGCATTTCTAACAGGTGATGCTGATGCTCTTGGTTCAGACAGCACAGTTGGAGAACCATTGCAGACGAGATGCAGGCCAGGGTGGGGAAAGGCATGTCAGGGACATCCTTCTGAGACGTCACAACCAGGGAGGGATGTGGTTTGCCTCAGGTACCCTCTAGACTCCCATCCTGTACCCCTTTCTTCGTTAAAAAAATATTCTATTCTTTCTCTAAGATATCCAGGGCCCTTCTTACGCGGTAAGGCCTCGAAATTTCACTCCCACATAGGTGTGACCCTTGGCAACTTAAAGAGCTACCCTTACCAGGGACATGTGCATTTTAATGGGGCAAAACCAAAGGAATTAAGCTCTGGGGAAGGTATTTTTGATATCTGCCAGTGGGTTTTAAGGGAGATAAAATTCAGGTTTGAACTCACACCATTCAAGTGGACCACTCCATGTGTCCACAAAGCATCCTTCTGCCCCTGTACCCTCTTGAATGAGCCCACCTTTGCTTGCACATTCTCTAATCCCCAACACAGGGCCCCTTATGCAGCAGACACCTGGCCAATGTACACCGAAAGGATGGAGGGATGGATGTGTAACAGGGACAAAAATAATTAATTGCCTGTGTGAATGAGTGCTTCTCTCTCCTCTCGCTCTGGAAGGAAAATGTAGTGTTGCTTGAAAATAAAGAAATCGACCCTGAGATCGTGACCTGAGCTGAAACCAAGAGTCGGACCCTTAGCCATCTGAGCCATCCAGGCTCCCCAAGAAGAACCTTATTTTTGTGGGAACTCTGGGGAGAGTTTGTTCTGTTCTGGGGGAGAGTACAAGAGTGAAGGAAGGCTTTGGGCTGCGGAAGGGTGTAAGAGTTGTCAGTGAAGGGGGATGACAGAGAGCTATGGCAGCAAAGGTGATGTTTATATGCATTGCCTGAGTTTGTTTCTTTGAAGGGACTACTCCATCTGAAACTGGAGTGAGGGGTCCTGGGATTTATTTGAGTTGTGAGTGATTCAATGTGTCAACCAATACCAAATAATATATTGTAAATGTGAATCATAAGGATAAATGAATATCTGTAGCACATGGTGGGGAGATGCTTAGTTGGTCGTATGATCTTGAACCGTGTTTCTCAAAGTAGGGGTCCCCAGACCAGCAGCAGCAGCATCACCTGGGAAGTTGCTAGCACAGCAGATTCTCAGTCTTTTCCCCAGGACTGCGGACCTAGAAACTCTGGGGTGGGGCCAGTATTCTGTGATTGCACGGGCCCTCCAGGGGATTCTGATCATGCGCTCAAGTTGGGGAACCAGGGGCCTGGGGAGTTGCTGTCCTTACGGTCCCTGCAGTTGCGGGGACAGTGGAGGCTGTGCCTGACCAGGACCCTCTGAAGGTCAGGAGGGTTTGGCTAAAGGATAGCAGGGACCATTGTTTTCCTATGTGTGACTACAGATTTTTCCTAAATATTTCATCATTTGAAAGGCCTCCGAAGAGAAACAGAAACATTTTGAGCTTAGCAAGGAAAATAAATGGGCTGAATATTAAAAGGGGAAAGAGAAAAATTTCTCAAGCAGTCACACTGAACAAAGCATGAAAATCTACACCACGGCCGGGTCACGAGCCTGGGAAAGTGACGTGGTTGGGGATGAAATGGACTGTGTAGCGGGTCAGCTGCTCCAGGTGTAATCACCCCTGATGTCACAGGACGCACAGTCATGCTTTTTCTGCTTTGGGTTTCTAGTCTTTCAGCAGTAACTTCGTAACATGGTGACCTTTCCAGTTTTTTACCCACCAGTACCGGTATTTTTTTCTTTTCTGAGTATAAAAATATGTTTATGTAGAAAATATTTAAATACTGGAAAAAAAAAAACCCCAAAGAATACAATAAAATTACCTTCTAGTATTCCCCAGACACAGAGCTGTCCATTGTTAATATTTTAGGAGATAAACATGTGTGACTGCTTTGTAATAGATAATAGCGATGATTAATATCTAAAGTGTTATGTTCTCTTTCTCCACATTGTTGTGAACATTCCCTCATGTGATTCAGGATTCTTTGAAGATCTGACTTTTAAGTACAGCAGACATTTTTTTAATGTGTGTGGGAAGTGTACTCTATTTAATCAAGTTTGCTTTCTTTTTTTGTTAAAACTGTATTATCACAATTATCTTTACAATGTTGGTAGATGATTGGGTCACATGAACATTTTAAATACTCTTGATTGTATTACCAAGTTGCTTCCCAAATGGGTTAGATCACACTTCATACTCCACTCTATCTAGGAGCAGAATTGAGAGGGTCCACTTTATGTCTTGTCTACTGGGTTCTTCTTTTGTGAACTGTTTATGACCTTTGCCTTTTCCCCCCATTGGAATGTTTGTCTTTATTATTGATTTGTAAGGCATCTTTATATGGTAAACCCCTAACCCTTTGTTACATGAAACGTTGGCAAATTATTAGACTTTTATTTGCGTTTTCATGTTGCTTTTGGTGCTTTTTGAGCTAAACTATTTTTGTAGTTATGTCTTTACCTTCTGGATCCTAATATTTAAGAAAAACTCATATATTTTCTTTCAGTTGTTTTCTTTTTTATGTTTAATATTCAGCTCTGAATTTTCCTGGAATTTATTTTGGTATTATATTACGGCTGCTTGGATTTTCCACCGATGGCTGAAACCCTCTCTCCCATTCCACGTGTTCTTGTGTGGGTGAGTTTGCCCAGCTGCCTTCTCACAAACTGGAGTCCATTCCTCTTGCCCCTTTGAACTTGGATGAACCCAAGATTGCCTTGGCCAATCATATATGGCAGAAATCATGCTATGCCTGTTGCAGGAATGGTCCTCAAGGGCCCAAGAGTAGCCTTTTCAAAGTCAGCTGCCATGCTGTTAGGAGCCCAAGTGCTCTTCATTGACAGCCAGCACGTGAGGAGTCTATGCAGTCCCCCCTTCAGCTCCAGCTGACATCTGGCCTCAGTGCATGAGACTCTGAGTGAGAAGCATGCGGCTGAGCCCAGTTAACCCTGGCCAAATCATACAAGGTCCTAACAAATTGTTGCTTTAAAGACTGTAAATTTGGGGGTCGTTTGTTATGTAGCAATACATAATCAGAACATAGTGTGATAAAGATTTAGCTTTTTTTCCCCCCAAACCATAAATAGTTGCCAGCCTCCTTGCCTCCACTCATTTGTAATGCCACCGTGTGCTGATTGTTGTTATGTATCTGAGGTCATGACCTTTTGCTTCTGTTCTGTTTCTCTTCATTTCTGTAGCCTTCCTTCAGTGTTCTACAACTTTGACTTTCATAGCTCTATAATATATTTATTTTCTTCTTCAAACCCTTTTGGACGGTTAGTAGAGTTCATTCTTCCAGAAGAACTTTAGAATCCATTGTCAAGGTAATGAATAAGGAAGGGCACATTAGCACTGTGCAGTCAGTCATGGTTCCTGACCTGAATGATGTTGTCCACCAGGGATATTTGGCAATGTCTGGACAGACTTCAGTTTTGGATGTCATGACTGGCGCTACTGGCATCTGTTGGGTAGAGATGTTGCTGGAGATGCTGCTCAGCCCTACAACGTCCAGGGTACCCTCCCCCCAACACAAACACACACATACACGCACATGCGCACATGCAAGTTACCTGGCACGAAATCTCAGGAACGAGAGGCTGAGAAACCGTGCGTTAAGATTATGAAACAGTTTAGAAGAGTCAACATATTATATTTGTTTTCTCACCTTGGAATATGTATATGTCTATATTCATGTCTTCAGAAAAAAAAGTAGTTTTCTTCATATAACATGCTCTTCCTAGGTATTTTTACCCTAAAAAAATTTCCCTTTACATTTTAAAACTCATAATTGAGAATATATAAGAAATCTATTGCTTTTGTCCTATTTACATTGTGACTTGTCACCTGATTGAATTTTCTTTTCATAATGAGTGATTTTTAGCAGATTCTGTTGCGTTTTATAGGTAGATGGAATTCCTGAAATTTAATTTAGGAGAAGGTGGGGAAAGTAAACTCAGTGTTTACTCAGAAAATGTTTGAGCTAGAAGGGCCTTGAGAGGTTCCTTAGTCCCTTGCCTTCCTGTAAGTGATGATAAATCTGAGACCTAGAAAAGTTAATTTACCTGCCTCATGTCACATAGTGTAGGAGCCTAGAGAGGAAAGAAGCACACACAAAAATAGCCTTTGGATGAGAGTATTGAAAATTCTCACAGTTTACCTAAAAGTTGACAACTCCACACTGGGTCTTAAACCCTTTGGGGGTGTCACAGAGCGTTGGCAATGAGTTTAGGAACCTTGCCTCCCAGCCTCTTCCCCCTGCCCAGGCTGCAGTGTCCTGGCAGCCCCTCCGTGTGTTCTTCCCGGGGCAAGAGCTCTGCTTCACAAAGCGTTCCCAAGTCACTTCTGCTTGCTAGAAAGTTCTTCCTTTGGGTGAGCCGCGCTCTGCCTTCTTGAGGCCGACACACTCTTCATGGGTGAATGGTGTTGGAGGAAGCAGAGTATTCACAGCTGCTGAGGGGGCAACCGACAGAGGTTTGAAGGGCAGTGGGAGAAAACTGTTACTGGTTGGGTGACTAGTTGAGATACGGGGTTGGGAGGGATTGAAGTTCCGGTTTCTAGGTGGACAAGACCTGTGTGAACTGGGCGTCCCATAAATACTTGTCAGATAGAGTTTTATAGAATTTTATATGCTGTTTTTTAAATCTTTTTTTTTTTTTTTTTTTTTAAGAGTCCTTTAGGTAAGAGTTTGGCCCAAGGAGGACTGAGCGTCCTAACCCCAAATGCCCCTGGTCCTGTCACCCTCCAGAAGTTCTCCTTTCCTTGGGGACTTCAGCCAGGGCTGTCTCCAGCTGGGGAGGCTATGAGCAGGTCTAACTAGGAACAGATGATTCTTGTGTTTCATTACCAGGCGGGTTGTGTGCCATGGGGACTCCATCCAAACTCATTGACATAATGAAGAGCGCTTTCATTATTTCGGACTCCCGAAGGCAGAATTTTTCCTCAGAACAAAGACAAAGACAGTAAGACCACAATGCAAAGGAACTCCCTCAGTGCATGATTGCTAATTGGGCAATTGTTCTGCAATTATTATTATGCCGGAACATAATCATTGCCGTATAGCCTCGCTCATTGCTTGTAAACTTTCTTTGAGATGGGAATCTTTTTAAAAATTATGCTGTCAGGCTTGATATGTTGAAATTAGATCCCCCCGCCCCAAACCTTAACAAGATGCTTGCTGTCCCAGAGCAGCCTGAGTATTTGTTCCATGGCAGATTTACGTGTGGCAGATAAAGAAGCAGGCCCTGGTCCCACTAGAACCTGTGGTTCAGCGGTGGTTCTGCTAAAACCCAAGGTTTACCAGGTTTAAGCAAACTCAAACTGAACCTCTTTTTTAAACTATTGAAGATAAACAATCTCATTTCTGTTTGCTCCTGAGAATTCATAGATTTTGTCTGATCTGGGAGAGTGGTGTCTTTTGTACCCTCTAGGCTTATAGACAAAGGGAAGGAGAAATCTGTCCGGAGGAGTTTTCTGACTCAGTTTATGGATGGAAATGGGACTTCTCTTTAGGCACAGTTGTAAGGTAGGGGGTCTGTGTCCCTCTTCACTCCTGATCCTGTCTTGCATGCTTAGTCCTTTTCTCTTCCGACTGTTCGTCTCTTCACGAACGCTCCTGCCCCAAATTCCATGCTCACTGTGTAGGAGGAGCCCTACCATCTGCCATCTTCATTCTATTTTGAAGGCGAAAGACATTTTTAACTGCCTCAGAGGTATTTGCACCATTAAGCATCATTTATAACTGACAGTCCCATGTAAGTAATAGGATACAGTAGAAAGGGAGATTAGTTGGGCGCCTGACTACTGGGATTTTTGTCCTCATTCTGCCGTTAACTAGCTGTGTGTCCTTGGGGACAGTCACTTTCCCTCTCTGGACTTGAATTTTACCACCTGTATAATAAGGAGGTTGGAAACATGATTTCTCTTATTCCTTCTTGGCATGTAACTCAATGAATTCAAAGCATGGTGGGAACAACAATGCATCTTTTCTCATGAAGGAAGTCCTTGAAATGATTTCATTATTTATTCGGGTTTAAAGTTAGTCTTTTAGATTATGAGAGATGAAAGGTTTTCATTGTTAATTGCGGGTAGGAAAGAAAATTAACACTTGCTGAGCATCTGGTTTTTGCCCAGCGAGAGGCTAGATAATTTATTAGATGATCTCACCAAGCTAGGCTTGACAGGGAGGTTTAGTCTAAGTGGGTTTGGTCAAGTTCACACAGTTGCATAGCCACAGACCAAACTTGGCTTCCTGGCCTTGTGACTTGACTCCGGCCCATCCCCTCTTGTCTCTGTACCACTGACCACACCCACCCATACCTCCACATCTCTCTCCTCCTTGTGTTACTATTTTTACTGCAGAGTGAAAGCCAAGAGCAGCCACATGCCTGGGGACAGGTGATTGCTGATTAGACTCTGCTTTTATGTCAGTGCCGTTTTGAAAGATAAAATCTTGTGTTACTGAGGCAGCATTTTTAAGATTTTATTTATTTATTTGACACAGAGAGAGAGCAAGAACGAGAGACAGAGAGAGAGCATGTGCACGAGTAGGGGGGAGGGGCAGAGGGAGAAGCAGGCTCCCCGCTGAGCAGGGAGCCTGATGTGAGACTCAGTCCCAGGACCCCTGGATCATGAGCTCAGCTGAAGGCAGATGCTTAACCGACTGAGCCACCCATGCGCCCCGCTGAGGCAGGGTTTTAGAAAAGGCCCCCTTTAAAAGTTATTTGTGTTGTTCTGAGGCTAGGTTAGTTTCTCCTAGAAAGGGTCCCTCTAAAATGTTGGACTGTGTGGGAGGTTGCCCCGTCAGGGTACCTCGTACTCACTTTGTTGCACTGACACAGTGTGGTTGTCTTCGTGCTCGTCTCTGTGTGTGCATGTGTCTGCAAGTGCACACACACCCTGTCATGTTCTTATATCCCTAGTATATCTCTCGGTGAATTGTGTGCACTCAGGACTGTTAAATGAGGAGAAAATTAGTAAATCCCTTCTGTCGTAAGATGTATGCAGATGAGTATTTTCACATCATGTTCCTGAAGATCACCATCATTATCACCAGCACGTCCTCCTCAATGTCCCAACAGCTTTGTGGTCTTATCTTATCTTACCAGACGTGGAGGTGTTTGCTGTAATTTTCTTGATCGATGTTTTAGCTGCTCTTACCGTACCGTTCAACCACGGGATGAATGAGTGAACAAATCAAGTTGATGTTATCCCCCCAAAATTCCTGAAAGTGAGAAGTGTCATATAATAGATATTTAACCACTACTGTGGAGGTTAGAAGAGTGTCCCCCGTTTACATGCACACCTGACATCATTTGTGGTACCTACACAGCTTGGATTAAGGTATCATTCCTGACTCTTGCTTACATGTGGAAACCAAGATGTTAGAGGCTGTGGGTGCATGAGGGTTCAAGTGTTAGGAGAAGACTCAGTGTCCAACTGTCCTGTCTCCTCCCCATTTAGCAGTATTTGTCCAGTTGTGTGGAGGGTGATGGCTAAGAATGGATGAGCTCTTAGACATCCTTACGTGGTTTTGGAGCGGGACTAACTGGGTTTGCCTCCTCACTTTTCTCAAGTTACTGTGTTTTTTGAACCTCAGATTGCCTCCTCTGAGAAATGGGCTGGTAATATTCAGGATTGTGTTGTGAGGTGAGTGGGTTCATCCAGGCATAGAGCCACACATCCTCCCCTGGTACCAAGTAAGCCTTCCATTAATGTTAGCTCTCATGTCTTTTTAATGTATAGATGTATTATTTTTTTTTTAAAGATTTTATTTATTTATTTGACAGAGAGAGAGATAGCGAGAGCAGGAACACAAGCAGGGGGAGTGGGAGAAGGAGAAGCAGGCTTCCCGCCGAGCAGGGAGCCCGATGTGGGACTCGATCCCAGGACCCTGGGATCATGACCTGAGCCGAAGGCAGACGCTTAACAACTGAGCCACCCAGGCGCCCTGTATAGATGTATTATTATTAATAGTAGTAATAATAGCAGCTGCAAGTAAGAGTGTAAGTTTTTGGTAAGGAAATATGATCACCATGTCAATATCTAGGTAACCTCTGCACCTCCATCCTGGTACTTCTGAGTGGCTAAGGAGAGGGGGAAGGAGAGAGAAGTGTGTTAGACTCCTGTTTCCATAGAGGGCTTCACAGAAAAGGTGACAAGGCCAACAGTTTGCTGCATCCACAGGGCAGAACTGTGTGTGCCGTGAGGTGTAGTCTGGTGGGGAGAGAAAGAGGCATCCCGTCTGACACCCCATGTCTGGGCCTCCCAGCTGCTGCCCTATTTTTAAATAATAAAATACTGTTCTCCTTGGAGCCCTTCCCCCACCTACATGCGGAAAGAGGCCCCACACTAAAATGCTGTAAGTGTGTGCTGTGGGCATTACCTGTCCACTTAGTGAGCGGCTGCCCTGTGCAGGACACTGAGGGGGGCCTGGTGTTCTGGGGGCGAGGGGTGGGCATACAGATCAGGCACGTTCTCTATCCTCATAGACCTGCCAGGTAAGGGGGAAAGGGGCAGCTAATATATAAGGTGGAAGGGATCCGTAACATAAAAGATGCAAAAATAACATGACCTGAGGTTTTACAGGAGAGATAAAGCACCCTGACCTGGGGATAGGAGGCAGGAATCGGGAAGGTTTGATTCAAGGAGGGGGTGGCATTGGAGCTGATCTTTGACAGTGGGGAGTGTGGGGGTGTGGGGTGAGAGCTGGGGTGGGCAGGGATTCTGGGCTGCCTGGAGTGGAGTGTGTGTGAAGGACCTGGGGCCTCCTGTGAATGCCGCGAGCAAAATGATATAGTCAGATCTCATCCAGGATCTGCGATAATTAGTAAGAGTTTTCCTGAACCTCTTTTCACTATAATAAGAAAGAGGAGGGAGGGATTGAGAGCTAAAGCACTCTCAGTGTTCAAGTTAAATGTTAACTCCTTTGTGTAGTTAACGACTAACTTACTTTTTTCTTTTGCAAAAGGTAAAAAGAGAGGGAGAAAACACAATGCAGCAGTAACCACCCAACTTAAAAAAAATGTTCCCCATTTGCTTTTGTGGTTGCTTATTTTTGAGGTAATACATATGTAGCAATTATAAAGATGTATGCAAACTCGAACAGCCTACTGCAGACTCACCTTCGTGAGTTCCCCGGGTGGCTTTTGCAGGGTTCTCAGAGACTTAGCTATTTTCGAACACATTCCTAGTTTAGCCATTAGAAAATTATGGGTTTTATTTGTATAAACTCAGCGGCTAAAATAGCACTTCCAGAAAGGTGGGTGAGCTCATCGCCGCCGTCTGAACCAGGCAAGTTAATGACCTGCCCAGTATTGTTTGTGCGGCCAGCGCTGGCTGACTTCACCAGCATTTCCACTTGAAGGGAGACATTGTTTCCTTGGCTGCATTTGTCAGATGCTTTTCTCCTGGGCACACCAGCCTTTGCTAAATGTCCTAGTTGTCCCTGAATGTGCCCGCCAGGACATTGTGAAGCCAAAGAGCCAGGTAGCCCTGGAAATCTAGGCAAAGTACTCTGCATGGCTGTCTGGGGCCCCCAGCCAAGAGAAAGGTTGGGAACACCTTTCTCCCCCACACCTTTACACAAACATACTGCCTATGGTACAGAAGCTCCCCAGGGGGAGGGCTTCTTACTTGCAACCCTTCTAAATGTCAGTGACCAGACAGCCCGGGAACATGCATAACGTAAGCATGAGGTGATGTTCTGAGGATTCTGATCATTTTTCAGGAGGAACAATGGTAATGTACCGAGTGGAGGTTGGAGGTACGTGGAGGATGGGGATCAGGGATTGTGGAATTTGTATCTGCTGTAAGAAATTACAAGACAGCATGATGTTGAACTTCAGGAACTTCGGGTACTACCTGCATCATGTTCAGTTTGGCGAAGGAGTGAATGGCCGGAAGAGAGGAATTTCAGTGGACTTACAAATGTGAACATCAAGTGCTAGGGCAGGTGGCTAGAGAAGTGTAAGAGACAGAGGGTGGAGCACCTTCGGTATAAGAGATGTGTTTGACTCTGAAAACGCTACTCCACAGACAATCAGCATGTAGAAAGGACAACAGTGTCGTTTTTAAAAGTCAAACTGACTGCTCTTCAGAGTGACTGCCAAGTAAAGTCCTGGCACATTGGCTCTGGCCTCTTTTTAAATGAGCAGTTTTTGCATTATCCTCCCCTTCTGCTGTGTTTATCTAGAGGACTGTTTAATTTTTATTACGAGGCTAATCCCTGGATTAAAGACATAAGACATTCCGTCTGTAAGTAGGAGAGTAGGTGTTTGGGGTGAATTTCTGTACTGGAGCAAAATCTAATTCACTGTGGAGGGGATTGTAACCGCAGATGCTAATTTAGAAATCTGTTTGCCAGATTCAGGTGACTTTGATAAGACTTTTATTCTTTTCAGTCTTATGCATTTGTGCACACATTCTTGGGAAGATTGCTGCGGGGTAGTGTTGCATGTCAGAGAGGAGGGAAGTTTAGTTATTAACCCCACATAGAGGGTAAGGGGGGGCAACAGGCAGGCTGTGGAATGAGGAAAAGGCCGGGTTGAAACATTTCCAAGAGGTATTTTTGTTGTTTATACTTGTTAATTATTAATATTAATTATTGATGAAAAGCGGTTTTGAGTTACATGCCACACATTGTTTAGAAATGAATTATCACATTTCTTATCTGGAACTATAGTAGATATTAAACTATTTTGAATAATCAATATATATTAATTTAGCAAGATTTTCCCTCTTCCTTCAGCGTTATAGGCAAGAAGCCGTGAATTTCTGGCTCATAAAGAATTTGTTTTGTGAAAGTGTACTTTTCCCTCAGCTTTGAGTGGATTTTAACTCTAAATGAGTGTGTTAAGAACTTTATTTGACCAAATCAGGTCAATAATTAAAAAGTATCTTTAGAACAAAGTACATATTTCATATAAAACACGTGGGTAATACACAAGACTTTGTAAGTTAACGTTGCCAAATTAGTTGTGAGTATTGTGCTTTGTCTCAAACATCGGTGCCTTTTTAGAGATGTATTCTATGATCATTTTAATTTCTTGGAAATGAACTTTTAGGGAGTTTCCGTGTTGTGCAGTTTATCATATAGGTTTAAATGAAGTATTCTGTTCAAATTTCAGGGGCAGGTATGCATGTACAGGATTGATAACTCTGCGAGTCAGAGCTGGTTCCTGTTCATATTGTGTGTGTGAGGTGTTGGGACAGGAGATGGCACGGGAGGAGAGGAGAGGGCTGAGGGGGTGGGTGGTTGAGATGGAAGGTCCCTCTGACAGGTTGGGAACTGATATGACTTGGAGACATTGCTCTCAGAGGCTGAAAAAGTCAGTTTTTATGCTTCTTAGGCATTGTGGGCTTTTTGAGTGTTAGTAGATTCATTTTCACCTGAGTCTTAAGTACCGTCCGTTGGGTTTCCCATGGGCTTGACTCATTCTGATCAGTAGGTTCTACTGTGTATCACAGCAGTTGTGTGTGAAGGTGCCAGTCATCGGCAGCCCGAGGAGCTGTTTGGTTGTAGAATATAGGACACAGAGTCACACGGTCTCCGGGGTTTGGTCGGTGTTTGCCTGGGTGGCCTCTGGGGGTGACCCAGATTGGTGGGTATTCGCAGTAGGGAGAAGTTGTAGTAGTGGCTCGGAAACCTTACCTGAGGTGGAAAAAGTAGGCTGATCCTGGATCAGTTCACTCTCTCTCTCATCTTAAAGTCTTGCCCACTGACCTCATCCAGAGCTCAGTGTTTGATCTCTGTGCGCAGTTGATTCACCACTTTTGAGAGCCCCAAGCTATGGTCTCAGATTCTCTGGGGGATCTGGGAAGGTCTCCTTTACCTGTATGAAGTTTATGGCCAGTTAAACCTAGCTTTCGATGGGTTCACTTCATTTGGGAAAGAAAAATTCTGCATTTGTGAAAAATGAAGGACACTTGCCTTTTTCAAGAAGCTGACAGCTCTTGGTTTCTCCAGAGAGGATTGCTGGTGAAGGCAGTTATGAAGAGAACAAGTAACTCTTTTGAATGCACAACATGTTCTTGCTTAAATATTTCCCGGAACAGTTCTAAAGAAATATAATACAGGTAAGTTTTGTTATGTTCTCATTGTGAGTTATGTTTACGAGAATCAAAAATAGGATTAGAATCATAGAAGAGGAAAAGCTTTTTTGTACCAGTGGTTTATGTCTTATAATCACATGGATTCTAACCATTTGTAAAATTATCTGGTTTCTTGCCCTACTCATGGTTGATTTTTTTTCTTTCTTTTTCCATCTAGAGACCTTTGAATTATTTTTATTCATAAGTGAAAAATGTATTACAGCTTTATTTCCTTTTATTAGTAGTTCCTTCTTGCCCTTAACCACATCTCTGACTTTTTGGCGTGTAAAGTCCAATGAGCTCATGCTTAATCATGTATAAACAACCATCTAATTATATGGTTTTGAATTTTCATTTGACCGACTAAACAAAAATGACACAGAAAAGAGAAACCTGACAGCCTCCCTGTCTTGGGATACCTGGCCTTTCTCTCCCTCACTCTCTCTTCACGCATTTAGTAAAATGCATGTTAAAACTTATCAAAAAATCACTTTGCATTTGCCAAGACTCTGAGGCAAAATTGTTCTTTTCAAGGCTACATGTCAAAAATCAAAATCAGTTGAGCCGAATTATAGGTCTTGACGAATTTCTTTCGGACTCTGTCCTTTCCTCCTCTGGACGGAGGTATTGCTTCAGTTCCTTGGTGTCGGGTGACAGACCGGCCAGTATTCATGGAGCGGGATATCTCAGTCTTCATCCCTCTGCCGGCTCACCTGAGGTACAGTAACCACCATCCCAGCGGCCACATTTTCCCACCCTCCCCCAAACCATTCTGACCGACACATTTTTGAAAGAAGGTAGTGGGAAAATCTTTCCAAACAAAGGTGCTCACTGTGTTTAAACAGTGAAGGAAAAAGTTGTCCATTCCCTTGGTCCTAGAGTTCTGAACAAGGAACAAAATCTCTTTTGAACCTTGACATGGTTTCACCACAGATAAGCTTGGTGTGCTCGATAGAAGAAGACCAAAGAAAAGATATATGTCCCCTTTATTACTGTTTTTTTCTGGATATTTCACAAGATGAGTACCTAAGAGAGTATGTTTGGCTAACTAGTATTTAACAGCTATGAGAGAGAAGAAAGGGAATGGGATACCTGTGAAATTCAGCAAAAGTGATTTATTTTCTCACTAATTCCTCAGCCTTAAAACATAATTTGATTTCTCAAAGTCCGTGACTCTGAAACATGCATATCTCTAAGCACTAAGTGATTTTATATACTAGATGGGGTAGGTTTATTTGGATGCAAATTATATGGACGATATTTTGAGAATTTAGAGTTTAGAATGATCTTGCTAAGATTAGTGTCTAAACAGTCATCCTCACTGAATTTTATTTTTATTAATTTTTTTAGAGAGAGAGCAAGAGAGCACATACATGCATGCTCAATTGGGGGTGGAGGGGCAAAGGGAGAGGGAGAGAGAGAATCTCAAGCAGATTCCATACTGAGTGCAGAGCCGGATATGGGACTCAATCTCATGACCCTGAGATCATGACCTGAGCTGCAACCAAGAGTCGGATGCCACCCAGGCTCCCCCTCACTGAAAATATTTTAGAGATACCTTCGTAATTTACTTTACCAATGCATGTACAAGAAACGGTTTTTAAAATTATTTCCTTTAAATCAAAACATGAGACTCCAAGACCCCGTCTTGCTGATGAGCAGGAAATCTATTCTCAGTCATTTTTGCCTGGGGTGCCTAATGCCTTGTCTGGGTGAGACGAGACCCCAGGATCTTTGTATAGAGCAGAACATTCCAAGAGCTCTCCTGATTCATGGTCCACAGGTTCTTGCTGAGGTGCCCACTGGCCAAGGCCAGAAGTTGCTGCTCCGGGCAGTGCTTGGGCACAGGGAACTGCCGGAGCTGGGAGCCCAGACCTAGAGTCTGGCCTTTGTACATTTGTCATGCAGCCGTGACACCCCCCCAGACCTCCCCCACTGCCTTCCTTGACTTTGGGCACTCTCCCCTTCCCCTGGCTTCCTCCTCAGGGGCAATCCTCTCTGTCCCCATAGCTTTCTTAGCACCTGGATAATCTCAGTGGATTTAGGGTTCAATACAGGACTAAGAAAAAGGATGCAATCAAACAGTATCTACTTTTAGCTCTCTTATAATAACCCCTCTGAGACAAAGGAGCACAAATCACAAATCCTAGCTTAACAAATTTTCTTGCCATATACCTGGGCTGCTAATGGGCTTTGGAGCATAGAGTCCAGAATCTACAGCCTAGAGGCAAAAAGTATCTGGCTGATGAGGTACTTTAGCAGCCCTGGGGGACTTCTGGGTGTAGGAAGCTGGGTTCTGTCTGATTCTTAGAAGATGGGTGATTGAATTTTTAATGTAAGAAAGTGTAATCTCCATAATCATCTGGGTCTGATGCGTCTGGGCATCCCATCTGGACTTGAAAGCCTATGTAGCATATGTAACAGAAAATATTTATGGTAGAGTATGTGTCTCTGGACAGTTCTGAGGAATTACTATTTGAGGGAAAACAAAGGTTAGCCTAGCAGCTTTTAGTGATGACTGTATAAGCCTTGGCTTTGAGAACTAAGAAGTTATCTCTAATATGAAGGAATGAATGGGATTTGCCTCTGAACCAGCTAGATGCTGGAAAAAAAAAGTTCCATTGATTTATATTGAGTAGTTTAGACTACACTCCCTTCATGTTGTGTGTGTGTGTGTGTGTGTAGGGAGTGTGGAGAGAGGAAAGCAAACTAATAATATTCCCAGCTGTTCAGTAATTCATAGACAGGACCTATCAACAATTGTAGTCACCATTGGTCCATTCAGTGAGGGGTCTCACCGGTCGGCAGCTTTGCTGTTTCTCATCCCATCTTTGCTTTTGGTTGACTTGCGGGGAGAAACAGCTCAGGGAAGACTTGATCTTGATTTTTGGAGGAGGGTTTGGAATCTAGTACAGGGCCTGGAATTGGAATTTGGAATTCTGACAGACCCTTCAACAATCTTCTTTTTTGTTTTATAAGGTCATTTGGGGTTACTCTGCATTTGCTTTTGCCCGACCTGTCCCAGGGCTTCAGCCCTGCACCCTGAGATCATGGCAACATTTTCCTAGCTTGGTTTCCTGCCTTTATTGTTTGTTCTGTCTCCATATGTGCTGGAAGTTGTGGGACTTAGCCCCCTCCTAGTCCCTCACCACACCCATGCCTAAACACCTACTATAGCTTTTTTGGTGGGGGGAGTGGAGGCTGGCCTTAGAGGTCCTATATAATCTGGTAACCCTTTGATAAGAATGGGAATACCCACAGCTCATAGAGTATTTCCTGTGTGCTGGGCACTCTTCTAAATGTTTTACAATGTTGACTTATTAGTTCTCCAAACAGCCTTAGGAACATAGGTACAAGTACCATCTCCATTTTCCAGATTAGGAAACAGAGGCACAGAGAGTTTAAGGAACTTGCCCAAGGTGACACAGGGCTGAGTGAAGCCGTTCTGGCCCTAGCATTTCCACTCTTGAGGCTTGCCCATACTGCCTCCACACCACTTGCCCTCCTTCACTCTGGCCAGCGCACTCTTTGGGCTGCCCTCTCCCCTCCAGCATCAAGAGGCTCAGGCCGAGTCTTACTCCTCCAGCGTGCTCCCTCCAGTTTACGTGGATCTTGTTTGGACACTTTCTGTGCTAAACATCATGGCAACTGTGTTTAAGATCGGGTGTTTCCTAATTGTTCCATGTGTTGGTTAAAACTCTCTCCAGCTAGTCAGAACCTCTTTGACGGCAAACACAACGGCCTAAGGCTCCACTTGTCCAGCATAGCACCAAGCCCACAGGCAGTGCTCAGTAAATGCGACCTGATTGAGGGGAACAGAGGCAGTTTCCTCCCATTAAAGTGTGTGTCCTCCCTCCTTTGCTGCCAGCCTTTCTTATTATTTATGGAAGTCCTGTCTTTAGGGTCAGTGTAAGAATTTCACCTTGAACGCCTTCGTTTTCACAGATCACTCCCCTGGTTTAAACCTGTTAAATTAGATCGTACGCAAGCACCGCCTCGCTCATCCACGTGCCCGCACTCCCCGGAGCACACACTCCCGCGTGGAGCGGGGCCGTGGTAAGCAGATACCTGATGAGTGAGCAGTGTGTTCCTAAACGGCATCTCTGCTGCTGCTTCTGCCTTTCCAAGCCGTGATTTGCTTATTTAACAAATATATCTACTCTCTTCCCGTGGGATTGTTCGAGAATTTGTCCAGGGAAAAGCAGTAAAATGTGCTTACATTTCCTCTTTGGTTTTCTAGGCTAATTGTTGGTGAACTTTATTTAACACTCTTGCTAAACTAAGAGTCTCTGTGGAGCAAAGCAGCTTTCAGTTAACTTGGCAAATCATTACAAGGGAGAACAGAAGGGTCAGCATAAACACTCTGTACTAATTAGTTGATAATTGATGTACAATAGCTGACGGGACTTTAGCATATAAACTTCGGGAATGTTGTTTAATATATCTTTACATCTTTATGAGGTGGTTCGGAGCCTGTGTATTAATAACATCTTATCAGGAGTGCCCGGTGGTGGGGAGATAGATTGGAGCTTCAGGTCCAGGAATCCAGGGCCCAGAGTGGTACAAAAAGGAATATGATATTTTTTAATCTCTCGGGGTATAAATACGATTCCATTTAATGCAGGGATCAAATGAAATGAGTAATGCTAGCTATTCCATACTTGGGGGCCAACATTCCTGCATGCTGACTCAGGCTAGCAGAGTGTTGGTGTGAAAGTTACATTCTTTGAGGGGTAAACTTGGTAGATGCCCGCTGCACTCCGAAGGGCAGAGTGGAAGGAGAGATGCACGACTCGTGGGAATCTCCATTAATCTGGATTCAGCTTTGGCCTGTACATTGGCTGGGACGAAGTAACTCGCTTTGGAACGGAGTCATGAAAATAGTCTTTAGGGGATCCCCCCTCCTTTTAAAGCTTGATCTCCTGAATCCTTATCTACCAATTATGAAATCTCCAGCCTTAATCTAACTTGCTCCCATAATCGTTGCCTTCTTCATTCTGTCCTTTGCCAACATGCGGCCAGCTTCTGGTTCATGTGCTCCTCCAGCTTTTGTGCCTGAGTCGTCCAGATTAGTCTTAGACAAGCGTGGCTTCTGGCAGGCCGCAGCAGTACCCACAGCCCAGGGTCCCGGTGCGTGTCAGGCCGGTGGCAGCAGCATCATCGGGCTTCGCTGGTTTGAGGGGGAGCCTGTGAATTTGCAGTTTTAAAAAGCTTCCCTGGTAACATTGATAGGCCACTGGGTATGGAGCCATTTGAATACGTACCATCCAGTTGGTACACCAGATTCTCCAGGGTGACTAGAGCAACCCTTTACGTCCATCTTCTTCTTTCTCCTGGTCAGACAGAGCCTCCTCCTGCAGGCAGCCCTGACTTCTCTTCCTTTCGCGCCAGTGCACGCCATGCCTACTCCCTTCTGTTTCCATGACTACACTCAGTCTTCTCCTTGTTTATGTGCTCGTTCTTCCTTCATGTTCTAGCTTATTGTTTTCCAAAGGGTGTTTCTTAGGATATCAGTCTTGGGTGAGCTCATTGGGAAAGAAAAAAATATATATATTGCGTATTATTTGCTCCTCTGGGAGTTATATGCATTTCCATTTTTGAAGTCTTTGAAAGTAAAGGCCCTGTAATGTAAAGATATGTTTACTTTCATGTGTACCAAACAAAAGCTGTTTGACTGTGGATCTCTCCATGACCTTGCCTTTTGTTACCATTGAGTACCCTTGGACTTCCTGAAGAACTTTGGGAAATGCCATTGTGGTTAAAATTATTATTCTTCACTGAATTGTCTGGTACATGGATTTTTCTCCCTTCTTTGAATGCTTGTTCCTACGATTCAGCCTTGTGCTTAATCCCGTAACATCCCGTCTCATTATCTGATTGTTTCTAGGTGAGCATGCCTTGTCTCTACAGATGGTAAGCTCCATGGAGGCAGGACACTATATCCAGTATTCGTTACCTCCCATAGGTTTTGTGCAGTTTTGAGCATTTGTAACATCTGCTGAATTGAAATGCTTTACCCTTGAACAGAAAAGCCAGTCATGTCATTCTGATTCTCACCGTTTGGTGTTCTTAGCCATTAACCCATGCCTTGATGTATTTCAGAGTAACACTCTACACACTCACATATAGTCATTAAGTTGTCACTACTGTATCTCAGCAGTGAAACGTTACCAATTTGACAAAACACTACATAGCAAGTTGAGTATGTTTAGTATGCAAGAATTTCTTATTTCTAGTTTTAGGGAGGCATACGAATGAAAGCTGGAGAGAATCTAAGAATAAGGTAGAATGGCAATGAGGAAAGAGGGGGAGACCTGAAGCCTGGGCCCATCCAGAGAAGGACAAGTCTACTGTGTGTTGAGGAGAAGGTCTTGGAAAGGGAAGTGTCAGCCTTTAGTCCCTGGTCACTCCGGAGAGAAGAGGTGCTATAGACAATGTCAGAAAGTACCAGAAATAAGTTCTTTAAAATAAAATATAATTAACACTTAAACAATGTGTTTATTAAGTGCCAAGCCACTAAACATATGACCTATGTTAGATCTTTTAACCCTCAAAACAACTCAGTGAAGTGTGCACTAGTATTAATCCCATTTTACAGATCAGGACAGTGAGGCACAGAGAGGTTGAGTAACTTGTCTAAGGTCACACAGCCAGTCCATGGTGGAGCTGGGGTGCTCACCCATGCTCATAATTGTTGTGCTTATTTGCACTTGTTTGTTTTTTTTTTTTTCTGTTTTTCTACTTTTCCATTTGCCTTCAGTGCTCTGATGTGCGGTGACTTACTAACCTACCTCAGCATGAGTCTCAAAACCTTTCCTTGAAATGCACGATCCTGGATTGGAAAACAGTTGCTCTACAGGCTGTTCTTGGGATAATTGGTAATACTTGAATATTTGAATAACAATGGTATGTTACATGCCATTATAATGTCCTTGCTAAATGTCTTGAATTTGATGATTTTGCTCTGGTTTTATGTATTTAGGAGTGAAGGACAAAAATCTATGACTTAGGGGCGCCTGGATGGCTCAGTCAGTTAAGCATCTGCCTTCGGCTCAGGTCATGACCCTGGAGTCCCGGGATCGAGCCCCACATCAGGTTTCCTGCTCAGCGGGAAGCCTGCTTCTTCCTCTCCCACTCCCCCTGCTTGTGTTCCCTCTCTCGCTGTCTCTCTCTCTGTCAAATAAATAAATAAAATCTTAAAAAAAAAATCTATGACTTATTCTTAAATGGTTCAACAAATTAATAATAACAGTAAGCTTATATAGAAGGGATATGGACAGATAAAGAGGTAAATAGTTTTTAATAGACAAAATAGAGTTTATTGTACTCTTCTTGCAACTTTTCTATAGTTTTGAAATTTTTTTTTTTAAGATTTTATTTATTTGAGAGAGAGAGAGAGAGAGAGAGAGAAAACACAAGCATGGGGGAGGGGCAGAGGGAGAAGCAGACTCCCTGCTAAACAGGAAGCCCAGGGCCCTGAGATCATGATGTGAGCTGAAGGCAGACACTTAACTGACTGAGCCACCCAGGTCCCCCTATACTTTTGAAATGTTTCAAAGTGAAAGGCTGGGAAGGAAATCCTGATCCTTAGAAGTGGTAAGATATTATACTGGTAGTATATGGTGTATTGGTAGCATATGGTGGTGTGTATTATACTGATAGTATATGGTGGTGTATATTATACTGGTAGTATATGGTGGTAAGGCATATATTAATATGTATTTACCCTTTCAATCCTCTTGAACAACCTTATGAGTTAGGTACTACTACTGTCCCCATTTTAGGAAACAAGACATTGAGGCACAGAGACTTTAAAGACCTTGCCCATTATCACACAGCCAGTGAGCTGGGGAAGCAGGACTCAAATCCTGATGTGTATTATTATTTCTATCTCCATAACACCCTGCATTTGTGTTAGGTTGAGCCATATAGAAATTGCTTTTATTCGATTATGTTTGACCTACAAAGAAAGCCATCTCCTGTGATCCAACCTAGAAGCAGGGATCACCTCTTCTGTAATGAGCAGTTGGTTTGGTGTCCATCTTTGTAGCCAGAATGAGGGCTCCATGGGGGCCGAGACTCTGTCCATCTGTCTCCAGGGACTCCCTGGCTTGTGGTTGGCCTTTGATAAGTGTCAGTTGAACGAACAGTAACAACAGTAACAACCAAAGAAACTTTGATTAGTTCTCCCTAACCCCCTCCCATATATATGCCATTTCTGTCCCCTCCATATCTGTCAGTTTTAGATGAACCAGTGGGTAAACACAAATCCTTCTGAGGGATGTAGCCTCAGCAGGGATTGTAATTGCGACACAATCAACTATTTGACTTCAAGAGAACCCTTGTAACTAATGAAGATGTTAATTAAAAACATGCTCCTGCTAGGACGACCTCTCAGTTCAGAAACTCAGAAATGCAATACATTTGCACTCCCCACCAGCACTCAGCGATCTTGGCTAGAATGTACGTAGTACTCAGAAGACCATCTACTCGGATCCTTATTTGAGCAGTAAACAAATTTTTAAAAAAACATCATGCAGTCTCTAAAAATAAGTGGTATTTCAAAATGAAAACCAGCACACAAGTAGTTGGCACATCTGGTAGACAGAAAAGCTGTATGGTTTGTTTTCAGGGAATGACAAGCCAAGGAACATTCAAACTTGGCCAGTTGAAAACTTTTCTTCTTTCTGTGGTGACACCTGGTTTTAAAAAAGTTGGCTCGAGCCTTAAAGCAGAGAGAATATTGGAAGTGGGTAGAGAATTAAATAGCATCATTTACTCTTTTGTGCATAGAATTATAAGGAACTGTTTTCTTCTTCAAGAAAGAGAGTGGAACACAAAAGCAGTGAGGGCGTGAGCAGTAATAGTAAGAGTCATGACAATAACATCTGACATCTGTTGAATACCTGGTATGTGCTGGAAGGTGTGCAGAGTCCTGTGTAATCAATACGAGATGTGCAACAATCTTAAGAGGTAGTATTATTTTTATTCCCGTTTAACAGGTGAGAAGGCACACGGATGCTTTAGTAATTGCCCAAGTCACAGGACCAGCGTGGGTGCAGGGGGGCGGCCCCAAGTCAGGCTGTCTCCAGAGCCCAGAGCCCAGACCCCGGAGCACAGCGTGGTTCCGAGCCGTCTGGTGGTCGTTAATGTTTGGCACTATGAAAACAACGTTAGAGCCCAGACCCCAGAGCACAGCGTGGTTCCGAGCAGTCTGCTGGTGGTCACGTTTGGCACTATGAAAACAACATTTGAGTGGGATGGTTGCATTGAGCACCAGGTCGTGGTCAAGCTATTATTTGCTTCCGCTTGTGAGACAGACGATGCCATTTTCCAGAACATTCTTACAGCTGTGCCACAAACATTACTTGTTTCCCATCAATTTACTGTTCACCCTCATGCTTCAGGGTGCTTTTTATGATACCTTTCAGAAGCTGTCATTCCTCTGTGGTTAGAGGAGGCCAGTGAATTGGGGAGTAGGAGGTGGTGTAGCCAAAGCTATGGGGGTACTGGCAAGGGGAGGGTCCATGTCGCTATATGACAGAGTGGGAGGAATGTGTGAATCCAGGCTAGAGAGTTACAAAGGCAGCCTTGACCAGTGTAAAGTTCTCGCCCAGGAAGACAGGCTTATAATTACGATCCCCACGGGCTTCATCTTCAGTTCTGACCTGGTTCGCAGTACTGAGGAGAGGTGTCAAGGGATTGACTTAGTTGGCGTTTGTTTTTGAAAACCTGCACTGTTGTTTTAAAAAAGCTAACCAGGAGGGTTTCAGTGGAAATAATGTGTGAGCATTTAATATTCATGTACAACTGTCTTTTCATTCATTCATTAAAATTTTTGTTCGTTGAGGTATAAGTGACATGTAGCGTTCTATTAGCTTCAGGTGTGCAACCCAGTGATTCACTGTTTACAGGCACTGGGAAATGATCACCACAGTAAGTCCGCTTACCATCCGTCTCCACACATAGTTACACACATTGTTTTCCTTTTCTTTCTCGTGATGCGGACTTTTCAGATTTACTCCCTGAACAACTTTCAATATGCAATACGGTTTTATTAACTATAGTCACTGTGCTGCCCGTTACACACCCAGGACTTACTTATGTTATAACTGGGAACCCTAGGTCCCCTTCACGGCCCCTCTCCCTGGAACCACTAATCTGTTCTCTGTGTCCACATTCGTTCATTCTTAACTCCATTGACAGACTTTGGTGTGTACGTAGTATAGACCCTAGGCTAGGTGCCGAGGAAGCAGAGCTGCCTCAAGCAAGGTCTTTGTCTTCCAGAGCAATAAAGTATAAAAGAGGAGGACGTGACAGGCGTGTCAGCGTGACCGTTCCGTAAAGATGCTGAGGCAGGTGTGTTATGAGAGATGGGGGGGCACAAAAAGAAGACCTGGCCACATCTGCCCAGTTGGCAGTGGGGGAGGGGCCGTTGGAGAGGAGGTGACCTTGGAGTGGAGGGCATGAAGATGGAGAGGTGCTCAGTAGGTAGACAAGTGAGGGTAAGGCTGTGCCAGGCAGAGAGGAGAGCATGAACAAGACAAGGGTTAAGTGAAAAGCTTCAGCAGTCATATTTGTATTTATTGATTCTAAGGTGTGCCTATTTCTGCATCAGAATATCTCTGAAATCTCGATACCACGTGCTAGGTTCATTGGCAGTGCATGTTCTTACCGGCACGTAAAGTAATACTGTGACTTACGATACATGGCACCTTAGCTTCGATGAAGAAAGCATCAGTATGCTTTGTCATCAAGTGGTATTTCTTGGTTGTGCTATTCTAGCTGTTAATATGTATTTGCTTTAAAGGTAAACTATTAGTACCTTTTTACTGGGAAGGAATCAGGCATTAAATGACAGATGAATAGATGATATTGAATTTAACAGAATACCTGACATCTGATGTTGCTTTTCATAGCGTGGCTAGTAGTGATGGAACCTGGGGAGGCAATTCAAGGGTCACATATTGGACTAGGCTCCGAACCATCACATTGCCTCTTTCCGAGTTAAAAAAGGGAGTTTGAAAAGCAAATGGCATGTGGCTTGTTGGAATTTAAAAGATACTAAATTTATGATCATTGTGTAAAAATGTACCCACTTCTTTTGGTGGCAAGATGGAGTCCTGAAGGTACAGTCTTCTAAACGTTATGAAATCAGAGAGACTATCTTAAGATTGGTCTTTCAAGGCACAAGAAGATGCATCAGAGGTGGTGGTGGGAGGGGGCAAGGGAAAGGTTCTGGTTTATGTGTCTGAAAAAAAAAATTGGAGAGAAATTTCTGTTGGAGCTAATGATCTTGGCAAATATCCAAGGAAGAAACTAAGCATCTAGTACCTAAACTTAAACACACAGGCGCCATAAAAATACACCATAGTGTAATCCATTTCTGCACTGTCATTAAATCCCTGTGTGGCCTTGGGCAAGTGAATTACCACTGGGATTTCCCAGAGGGCTGGACTACAAAGCAGGTTCCTTCCAGCTAAAAACACTGCAACTCTCTCAGCATTTTTGAGATGTGGTTTCATTGATGAGAGCATGGTGATTGCTCTAAGGTCTTGTTTATCCTTCAGTTCTGTGGGCTCTTGGAAGAGAATGTTATAAAAGATGACAAAGTCATTTTTTTGATTACTGATTTAATTTCTGAAAAAACAAAATAGGAAATTATGTCCCCTAGGGCTAAGGAAAGTTACTGTGATGATTTTCCACTTACTTTGATCCCAACTATATCAATGAGAAATAGGGAATTTGGTGAGAAAATTTTAGAGTCTAATTTGTTAAAATCTGACATCATATTTATTTTTGTTTGAAATGGGAACACAATGTACAGTCACTGAGACTTGACCAGGTAGTTTGCAAAAAATGTTTGAAAAAGTACATCCATATGAAAAGAATGTCTAGAATGATTCAACCGCTTTTATTATTTTTTTATAAGTGAGTCATGGCTGTGTTTGACTTTCTCTTCTATGCTTTTCATTTCTCCATAATGAAACAGATTTTTGTGGGTTTCTTTTTTTTTTCTTCTTCCTTTGGGTATATACCACATTTTACTACATTTGAAGATTGTTACTAATGAAATGATAAATCTTTGTTGAATTTGGTTACCATGCTGCTTTTAGAATGAGTGTTTTGTTTATGGCTCTTTCATCCTGATTTTTTTTTTTTTAATTTGGGTCTATGTCCAATAACAATGTACTGGGATGAAGAGGAGAAATCAAGATTGGAGAGACAAAGCCAGACTATATCCCTTTAAGGAGACTTTTTGGGAGGTCAGAATTGGAAGGAAGTAAACCAGTTAAATAAGTGTTGTTTGGCCGTGTCAACTTTCCTTGTTGGGCAATTCAAGATATTAGCTGTTCTAGAAGAAACTTCTAGATATAAGTAATTCCATCTACTTACCACCTTGACCCTTTAGGTAGGGAGATGATAAAGTATGATTTTTAATAACTGGGTACTTCTACATAGAAGGAGCAAAATGTAAGCTCATTTTGTATGAATGGTGATTATCGAAGGGTTTTTATTGTAGCAATGGCTTTTTCATTGGAAATACCAGGAAGCTTTTGGTATCACTAATACTAAAAATGAACAGAAAGGTGATCCAAGGACTGTCTTACAAGAGGAGTCCTGATAGAAGTGGGCAGATGTGTGTATTTACTGATTTTTGATGTAAGGGACATGAAAGCTAACCTGATTCATTTGTTTTTAGGGGCTCTTGGCTTTGGGCCTCAGTGCAAGTCCATTGGAAAAGGCAGCTGCAACAATCTAGTGGTCACCAGCAGTCCCATGATGGTTCAGCGACTGGGACCCAATTCACCTCCAGCAAGCCAGGTCTCTACAGCATGCAACCAGATCAGTCCTAGCTTACAGAGGGCAATGAATGCTGCCAACCTGAATATACCTCCTTCAGATACCAGGTCTCATGTTACTTTTTTTTTTCTCCCTTCTTATGGTATAATCATACCCCACGTATGTTTTCCCTTCCCTTTCTGAACACATGCACACACACACCCCCCCACACACGTACACACACACATACTCACTCCAGCAACTCTTTCAATTTGAGCTTTGTAGGAGAATGTGTATAAAAACGAAGTATGTGTCGTAATATCCTCTTAATTGGGAAGAATGGTTTCCTACCTGCTGTCTTGTACTGTAAGTGTAGTTAATGTCCATTTTGAGACTCTTGGGTCTTCGTGACGAAAGCCCAGTGTGTAAACGTGGCAGTTTGGTGAGGCTGGCCCTGTCCTGGCTAGAGAATTGAGATGCGCCATGTTCATCTCTTACCTGCTTGTTTTCCAGGGTATGTGTTGCAGTGTCCCCAGGCTGCTTTACCATCTGTTTTGTCTGTCCATCCATCCACCCGAATATCTATTAAGTACCTACTGTCTGTACAATACAATAGTTGACGTTTAGGGAGATGGTAGGAAAAGTAAAGAGAAGTCATGAATTTCGAGACTTTATGATGTGTCTGGGAAGACACACTTTCATGCATGAATTACATAGCATTTCAACATAATGTCTGATTAGGTGCCAGAATAAGGGGGTCCAGTGAATGCTGTGCGTCATTCTGTATGGGAGAGAATTGAATAGGAAAGGGAAATCACCCCTTCAGATACATTTTTATATCTCTCAAGGTTGATATTATAGGGGACATAAAACCAAAATACAGTGCAATGTGTAAGGTCCATTTCCATATTTGAAATGAATTATTTTGTCTCCTAATAAGTAGCCTTCTTGGAGAAACACCATCCAGAGTTTTTAACCTCTTAGTCCTGGCTCTGCTGTAGCTGTGAGTTTGCAAAGGAATTGGACTATATGGGCCCTCTGCTTCCTCTTCTCGGAGGATGGAATCTACTGAGTTGTCTCACAGTTGTGGGGTCCCGTGTCTTCTCCCATCCTTCCTCCTCTTCCTCCTGTATCCTTTTCCCTCTCGTATCTCTGCCCTGTCCTCCCAGCCACTACCTGAGACTCAGAAATCATAGTTCCTGGATCCTTTTTTTTTTATGCCAGTTTTTTCATGAGATGGAAACTTGTTTTTCACCTGAGAATTTTTGTGATGGGAAGCTGCTGCTGTCATTTTGCCCTTGATGATTATGCCTTGAGGGACTCCTCAGACTTGCTGAGTGTTGCATGTAAAATTAACTGTACTCGGGGGGTAGGTGTCATTGGAAAGCCTTCAGCTTCCTGTCTGTGGCAAGTCCACCCCATGCCTTGAAGGCAGAGAGTCATAATTAATGGAGAAAGTGACGGTAGACAGGGCATGCGCTGCTCCAGCCTCGTACCTTATGCAGTCCCTTTCATGGGTCGGCCAGAGAAGGGTCATTATCTCAGTGTTTTCTGGCATATTTGATTCCTTAGCATAATTTTATATCCTTAAAGGACAGCATCTTAAATATGCATTGACATGTGTTTTTGACTATGTATTCTGAGTCCTTCTATGGAAATCATTCTTTGGCAGGATGAGCAAAGAAACAGGAGTTGGGAGGTCGGGTGGCTTGGTGAAGTACGGAAATTACTTTTAGCAATCTGGGAAGGTTGCATTTATTGTGATCCTTAAATTGGGTTGTGTGTTCCTTCAGAGGAAACAAAGGATAGGAGGCAAGAGTTCAACCTGAGGGCATTTTGCTGTCTAAAGATAAAGAGAAGATGGAGAGAGAATCATCTCTGTGTGTTATCCATTGGAGACATGCCAGAGGGAAGCGGGTGGGGAGGGGGCATGCGCTGTTTGCAGTGAGTGATGGCTGTCCTCTAGAAAGCTGTAAAGTTTATTTTTTCCTGATTATCTATGTAATTGTTATTCATTGTAGAAAATACGGAAAGTGTGGAAAAGCAGGAGGTAGTGAATGATAGTCGTCCTGAACCCTATCACCCACAGGCAACCATGGGAGCAATTTTGATACATTCCCTTCTCGTTACATGCAGATGCATTCACGATAAGCACAGGTTTTCCTTTCCACCAGATTGATCTATAATTACCTACATGGTCTTATAATTACCATTTTTTTTTAAACTAATAGAAACACTTCCTTTGTAGTAAAAATCTTCTTCAGCATTGTATAATGGCTTCTTCCTGCCTAAGATTCCATTTTATTAAAAAAAAAACAACCTGTGATTTTTATCAGTCTTTTATTACTGGGCATTCATTCAGCTGGTTCCCTTTGTTTCAGTATTATAAGTAATGCTTTATCAGATCAATTCTGTAAATCTGCTGTTGCATATCTCTGGTTACGAGAATAAATTCTTAGAAGTAAAATTTGCTGAGTTAAAGGAGATGTACGGTTTTGAGGCTTTTGCTCTAGATTCCAAAATTGCACTGCAGCAAAGTTCTGCCCATTGATACACTCGCCAGCAGTCTGACAGTTCCTGTTTTCTTACTAAATACTAGGTATTTTTATTCTGATACCTTTTGCCAATTTGATGTGCCAATTGTTATTTTATCTTAATTTGAATTTTCCTAATTATTAATAATATTGAGTAGTCTCCATAGATTTACTGTTTGCATTTCTTCTTTTGACTTCCTTTGACTGTTTGTCTTCTGGAGTGCTCATTTTGGGAAAAGCACTCTTCTGTAGCTTCGTTGGGTTCGGTTTAATGCAGTGACACACAACATGCCCTAATGCTGTATATTTGCCTTTATTAACTTCCCAACCATTTCTGACGAGCCCCACTTAATAATAAATGCAGACCACACCTTACCTGCTTGAAGATCCAGAAACCATTCTTGATCTAGGCATTGCCAGAACTCTGTAATACAGAGGCCACCATATGTATTTACCTTAAAATGACAAGTACACTGATACGATAACCTCATACAGTAGCTTCATGTACCCATACAGCAAAAGTTGGGCAACAGAAGAGATTGGACACTACTGGTGGGCTTTGTATATGTTTGGCTTTCCTGGTGCTTTCATATACATTGTGATTGTGCATTTTATGATTGAATATTCATAAACCATCTGTAGGTGTTACCTCAGTTTTATAGATGATGGGCCCAAGACACGCAAAGTCTAAATGCTTTGCCTAGTGTCACTTAGCTTGTCATTTACAAAGTGCAGCCATCAATCTAATAATGTCATTCTGGATCTCAAAAGGCTCCACGTTTTTCTCTCCTAAACCACACATTCTTGGAGGTGATTTCTGGTGGTGGAATTTCTTAGGGTTTCCTTTTGGGTTGGAGTATGTCCACAAAGCTCAGAGGAGGCCAAGGTGGCTGAGAATGGACTGTGGACTCTGTTAAGTTCTAACGGTTTACAAAGCCATACTGTCTTCAGATGCAGTGCTGCCTCTCGGGGATTTGCCCACGCACAGAGACGAGAACTTACAGATAGACTAAGACTAGTTTTTTCTGTGACATAGATAATATATATTCTCTTGAGGCTCAGTTTGAGGAATTCCATGTGATCTGTAAGTTAGTATTTCTTTTGAACTTGGTATTGAACCAAGCAATCCAGCTTGGTCATCCTGCCCCTTATGGCACCGCGAAAGTCACTTAGCTCTTGCCTCACCAGTCCCCTTAACCTGTTTCACTGACGGTGTCGGAGTTTTCATACTGGTTGTATTTTGTTTGAGCTGTATCTCTTTCCTTTCTTATAGCTCCAAATTAACCACTCACTAGAAATAATGTCTTTGGGAGCAGATGAATATATGGAAATGGAGACGGTCTTGTCTGTTTGTCCGTCTCTTTCCCAGAGGCCTGGAGTGCGCAGCCTCAGGGGCTATCGGAGAGAGTCCTTGGGAATTTTTCAGTCATTGAGCACATTGTGGCAGAAGGAGAACAGAAAATGTGGGTTCTAAGCACAGCTTGTGTGACTTCAAGCCTGTTACAGCAGGCCTGTTGATCAGGCAGAACTTTACAGACAACATTTGGGGTATGATAATGGGGAGAAGAGCAGAGGATCTGTGGGATCTAGCGAGGTGACTGCCTATCCAGGGCTGCTTCATCTGTATCTCTGTAGAAAAGCCAGTGTATGTGTGTTTGGTGGTGGCAGTGGGAAGAGCTCACAGAACCTCAGTTCTGTTCTCTGTAAGATAGAGGGTATCCTGTAGAAATCCAGTTTACTCACCTCAAAGGCTGTATCAGATGTGATCATGGGTACAGAAAATGCTTTGTAAGCTATAAATGTTGGCTGTTTATCATTCTATTGGTTATTCACCTTTACTTAATCAACAATTTTTTGAAAACTTACTATATATCTCGTACTCTGGTGGGTACCAGGGAGCTAAAAATGATCCCTTCGTTGAAGGGCTTTGAATTTCCCTGAGGAAGGTCACACCCACAGATGCCAGCAGTGGGCCACATTGAAGGCACAGGATAGACAGTACACACCTGCTTTGGAAAGAGGACTCTTCTGAGAGCTGGTGTATTTGGGGGAGGTTTCATGGATTAGAACTTCGAAAGATGGAAAGATCTGGGTAATTGCACACAAGGGAGATTGGCGGCTAGGCAGAGGCCATTTGTTGGAAGTTGTGTTTGTATTAGGTGTTTGAGATAGAAGAGAGAGTTCTCTGGTCCTGTTACTACCATTGTGAAGAGAAGATAGAATTTGGTTTCTGAAAGTATATGGTAACTGTCTTAGAAAAGAGATGTCTGAGGAATTAGGGGAACGTGTCTGCATGGGGTTAGGATGAGGTTTAAATCAAGCCATAGTTAGGTGTAATTGGGGAAAAATAAGAAATAACTCTTGACAATAGAACAGATGAACGTGTCACACTGTAGGCTGCCCTCAAACTAAATAATATAATTTCACATGCAAAGTATATGCAGGTGGGTCGAATACTTTTTGCCTGATATTCACCACTTAAAAACCCGAAATGCTCCCGTATGACAGTGATCAGGCAAATGTACCATTTGAGAATGTTCTATAAACCTTCTCAACCTCAGGGTATAAAGCAAAGTCAGTTGTCTTTGCCTCGTATATGACACGACTACTGATTTGGCTTGGGTCAGAAAGCAATTCCTGAATCTCCCTGGGGAAGGGACCAAAAGGCCCTTGACATCCAGTCACCAGGAGCCTTCAGCTGAGCTCTGCAGGGAGCGCTGCCTGCCGCGGGTGTGCTGGGAAAATAATTGAAAGTGTCCACAGGGAATTAAAAAACAGATGGTTCAGAAACCACTTTGGGGCTTGCAAAAGGACTTCAGCCCTAGTATAGGAATGGGGACGGCGAAAGAAACCTGTGTCAGGGGCAACTGGATGTAAACTCCTGCTGTGTTTGTCATTGGTAAGCATTACTTCACTCGGTGGAAACATCACATCGATAACGATGTTATCCATCACCTTATACTGTGCACTTGAGAGTCGAGATGTTTTCTTGCTGATAGCTCATGCTTGTAGGAAACAGTATTCCTGGCTTCCATCTTGTGAGAAGGAGTAGGAGGAACAGATGGGACGAGAATGCTTCTCTTTTCCCTCCGTTCCTTTGCAACAGGCTGCTGAATAACAGCTGGAAGGAGTAAATGGGTTCATTCCTGGCAAGATAGACATTCTGTTTAATATTTTGTTTTGGTTAATTTTTTTTTTTTTTTTTGGTCAGAAGAAAAGATCTCTGTAGAAAAGCCAGTGCAGGTACATACGAGTAAACTGGGTTTTTCTGATCCACACCACGTCTGAGTCGGGAAATGTAGTGAGTGATAGCTAGCCTCTTTGTGACAGGTTTACATCCGAGAGCTGTAGCTTTTCCTTTCAGTGATTTTTAAGACAGTGATGTCATAGTAAAGCAAGAGAAATTTTGAAGTGGCCAGACTACGTCACAAGCCCTTTTGATATGCAGGTAAATCTTGTGACACATGACACATGCTTTGTCAAGGGCACGAAGAACGGGAGATGAATCGCTGCAAAAGTGAACGAAAGATCTCTTCTTGGGAAAGAAAGGGAAAGATCTCTTCTTGATCTAATGCTGCTCTGATTCAGGACAGGAACTCGTGGAAAACCCCAGAGTAGCAAGTGTAATTCAACCCTGCCAGGCCCAAATGCATTATGCCACATATGAATTGATCTCAGGCTGTCATTCCCTCCTATATCGTAGCTGTATTTTGTATGTATTTTTTCATTTCCTGGGGTGATTTGATGCTGTGACTGAGTACTGACTGAGTTACTATCTTTTAAAGAAATCTTTAGAATTCCTTATCATCAGTGAAATGAAGTTGTGAATTTATTAGTGGGTCCCCGGATGACCCTTAGACTTTGAGGATATACTCTTTTTCAAATTAAGCATTGGTTTGCGTTTTACTTAACCGAACAGATTTTGCTCAAAGGCTGAGGCTCTGATTAGACTTGTATTCCCTGCAGTGCCTATTTGTAGTATGCTGTACACAGTAAATGCTTACTAAATACTTGCTTATCTGCTTTGCCATGACGGGCATCAATAATTATTCCCTGGTCTCTGATTTTTTTTTCCGCCCGACATTAAAAAAGATATTTAAAAATAAAGTAAGGACTATTTATTATCATTAAAGTATTAAGATTATTTATAACAATAGATCTTTTGTTTTATTATTCCACTGAGCATTAGCCCCTATTGTCCTTCTTGGTAAAATGTTATTTACCTGGAACTAAAAGCCTTGGGTTTTATCTTAGCCAAAGAATGTGTGTTTAGCCGAGAATGTAATTAGGGGAAATACTTAAGGGATTGTCAATGCAGTGTTCTTTTAGCTCTTAAGCAATCCATATCCTGCTAAAATGTTTGTCTTTTTTTTCTTTCTTTCTTTTTTTTTTTTTCCTCCTTCTGGCTGCCGTTCCAGGTCCCTTATTTCTCGCGAGTCTTTGGCGTCCACGACTTTGAGTCTCACAGAGAGTCAGTCAGCCTTGAGCGTGAAACAAGAGTGGTCTCATGGCTACAGGGCTCTCCCGTCACTCTCCTCCAGCCACAGCTCCCAGAACGGCACTGATCTAGGGGACCTCCTTAGCCTTCCTCCCGGGACCGCCGTGTCCAGCAATAGCGTCTCTAACTCACTGCCGTCCTACCTTTTCAGCATGGAAAACAGCCACTCTCCTTACCCCAGTCCCCGGCACTCATCGGCCAGGTCCCACTCAGCCCGCGCCAAGAAGAGAGCGCTGTCCTTGTCCCCGCTGTCTGATGGCATCGGGATAGACTTCAATACCATCATCCGCACCTCGCCCACCTCACTGGTCGCCTACATCAACGGGTCAAGGGCTTCCCCGGCCACCATGTCCCCGCAGCCCGAGGTCTACGGGCATTTCCTGGGGGTGCGTGGCAGCTGCATTCCCCAGCCGTGCTCGGTGCCGGGCAGCCAGAAGGGCGTGCGGGTGGCCAGCAGTGGCCTGGTGCTCCCAGCCTACGGCGAGGGCGGCGTGCTGGAGTGTGAGCGCATGCAGCAGCTGGAGCACGGAGGCCTCCAGCCAGGGCTGGTCCACAACATGGTGGTGCAGCATGGCCTGCCCAGCCACGACGGCCAGCCGGGCGGCCTGCTGAAGACGGAGCGCCTCGATGATTTCCCGGGCGGTGCCCTGGACCTGCCCCCTGCGCCCCCTCTGCCCCCTCTGCCGCCAGCCCCCCAGGGCCCCCCGCCCCCCTACCACTCCCACCCCCATCTGCACCACCAGGAGCTAGTGGCCCGTGCCCAGCCGCTGGCCCTTCCCCAGGAGGCCCTGGAGGAGGACGGGGAGATGGAGGACGTTGGGGGCAAACACTGCTGTCGCTGGATCGACTGCAGCGCCCTGTATGACCAGCAGGAGGAACTTGTGCGGCACATCGAGAAGGTTCACATAGACCAGCGCAAAGGGGAAGACTTCACTTGCTTCTGGGCCGGCTGTCCTCGGAGGTACAAGCCGTTCAACGCGCGGTATAAACTGCTCATCCACATGCGAGTCCACTCCGGGGAGAAGCCTAACAAGTGCACGGTGAGTCTCCCGCTGAGGTTCCCAGGCTTTCGTCAGAGGTGCGTGGCATCTTCCACACTTGGCCACAGATCAGGGACATTTTCTTCTTTTATGGGATTCGGACCCATGGGGGTCTAGGTATTCATGAAATTTGATTTCTCTTTAGCCTGAGGACAGGAAAGATTTCTTTAATTATTGGCAGCGGGGGTCCCGCTCCACTTCTAGATTCTCTTCTGCAAATGTACGTGATCCATACCGTCAGGGGAGGTTGATCTGCCACACTGTCCAGAATCTTGGGAAATCCATGCCTGCCAGGTACCAACTTGAAGTTGCTGAAATGCGCAGGGCAGGGAAACACACGCTGTACTCCCAGCAAGAGCTAGCTTTTTTCCAAAGCAAATATTCAGGGATTTTTCCTTCCCTCCAATAACTGGGCGAGTATTGGGGTTGGAGGAGGGGCTCTTCTGATATTTGGAAAGGAACGCACACTTAGCAACTTGGCCAGTAAAAATGTTGCTGCATACACCCACACGCCTGTACACCGCACACTCTGGGGTTGTGAGCCTAGTTAATGATTTATAGCCAGCAGAAAAACACCCAGGGGATGCCACAGGAGCAGGATCTCACAGGATCTCACGGAATCTTAAGGAGAGAAAATTTTGTGGAAAAGTATAAGGAGAATGAACCAAGAGGGGACTATGCCTTGGGTGTTGAAGGAAGTGGCCCTGGTGTCTCTTTCTCCCCTGCTTCCCCTTTTCACAACATCGATCCTGGAACTTGTCTGTGATTCTTGGCAAAATTTGCTATTTTTGAATAATAGGACTCTTAAATGATTTTGCAATCATTTCACACCTAACAGAAACCCTCAGGGTTTACAAGCAGGACATCACCCTTGGGATCACAGGGCAGCTTTGCACAATCTCCGATAGCTCGCTTAACTCTGGGAAGAAGAAGAGCATGTGTTTTATATTACTTTAGATGGACAGGAATATTTCTTTCAGAGTTAAAATCTGAGAATTGTAGGTAGTCCCTGGATATTGAATATGCCACAGATCACTGAATGTGTGAAACATATAAATCATTTTGAAAAGGGACTTATTCAGACGGTGGTCCCCTGGCCAGAGTCCTTTCTTACTCTATATGTCTTGATGATAAAGAATCTGGGCTCTGTTTATGTTTGATTGTAGATTGGCCAAGTTGTCTGATTTATGTAAAAGCAGACCAAATAGGTTGGTAGCTGTAATGCAGGTATTGGAAACACTTTTTCACTATCCAGTAGGTATTTCTGAAAGAGTTTTCAGAATTTCTGGTGGAATGAAATTGCATTTCTTGCCAATACCTTGTGCCCCATGTTGTGATTTTTTCGTAAGGAAAACCAGAAGCTGATACATTGTGAGGATGCCATGTTATATGACTGAAGAGAATAATTACATTTCAGGTGGCAAAACCTTCCTCTGTCAGTAGGGTTCTGCATTAAAAATGCCAAAAAGAGACAAGCAATTGAAGGCAATTCCATTTAGTCTGTTTGGAACACACTGGCCTATTGCAGGCAGGAAAGACGTTCAGTCTCTGAGGGAAAACAGTCCAACCTCTTAGTTCTGACTAATCCTGGCTGAAAATAGTTTGCTGGATTTGGCTTTACTGAAATAAACATAAAGGCCTGAATTATCCAAAACATATTTTTTGCATTGCAAAATTAATTTTTGTGCAATAGGATTTCCCCATTTTCCCACTCTTCCCAGACTTTGCAATGGCATATAACTTTGTAAAGTTGACTTTTGCTAAAGTGCAGGATGACTATTAAAAATAGTACTATTTCAGTGAAAGAATAAGCTGAGAGGTGAATATTTGCAGGCCTCTGCTTGGCTTTTCATTGTATTATTCCGGATGGGTATGGGAGGTGGTTTCTTTCTTTCCTAGATTGCCTCCTTCCCACTTCTCGATGGAACCTGTAAAATTCAGATTGCTGGATATAACGGCATATCAAATCTAGACCCACAAAGCATTAAATGGTACATATTATAGTGCAAATATATTGATAAAAAACAGGGTTTCTTAGGAGCTGACTAATGCTGCAGTTCTAGTCATGGGACTGTATGTTTTTTGCAGGAAGATACCCATTTTCATATAAAACCTACCTGGTGGGAGCATTATGTCTTCTAAAAGTGTTCTGTTGCCACATGGCATCTGCTTGATTTGTAGGGTTAGAGCTAAGTGACGGCACATGATTTTGCCGTGGAAGTTTAGCATTCCTCCCAAGTTGTAGTCCGCGGAGAGAAGACATTGTACTTGACGTGGGTGCACATCTGAAAAGACACGTTTTCTGCTTTTTGCAAAACCAGTCTTTACACTCTTGGAATCCAAACACAAAGAATTGTTCGAACTGAAGTATTTCATCTCCCGCTGCTTTGAAATCTGATGGTAGTTGATTCAAAGCTCAAGATCTTTGCCAAGTAAAATGACTGCGTTCATCTTCTGGAGGTATGAAGTGATCTTCGGGTTTCTGTGGCTGTGTCGCACGCTGCAGAGGCTCGGGGCAGTTTAAATTATAGGACCCAGTCCACTTTTGTTTCACGTATATTTCACTGCTATTAATTTTCTGTGAGCCGTCGTTAGAGTTAGCCACCATTCTCACTCACTTAGCTTATTGACCCAAGAAACATGTGATGACCCAATTGTGTTTGGTGCCCATGGCTACAGGCAGCACAGTGTGCTTCTGGAAGTCCTGGTGGAAGAAGGACGTGGGAAAGGGCTGCTCAGCGACGGCCTACTTCCAGTAAAAGGGTGGTGTGCTCCCGCCGGTGTGCTCCCACAGCGCCCCATCCCGTCTCCTGCAGGGAGAGCGCCTTCTCACAATCTGCGCCTCTGCCTCCTCAGCCTCACCCAGCCTCACCCGCCGCGATTCGGATCTCTCAGGATTCGAGGTGTCAGAACTGGGGGAGGGCTGCTTGTTCATTATGTGGTTAACTTACTGGAAGAAGAGAGCGGTTTCTTTTCTCTTTCCCACCCAAACAGCTCCACCCTTCTGCACATCTCATTCTTACTCTTCTGCGGAGCCAAACCAGCTGCTCCCTTTCCAGGCCTGGCCCTGATGACAGAGCTATTCCCAGCCAGTGGCAAGGGCCTGGAGAAGTAAAGGCCTCGGCAGGCAGATAGACGGACCTCAGTTAAATCAGAAACCGGGGTACGGCAGTATTCCGTTAAAAATACCCGAGTCCACTCACTGCTGTCTACTAACTAAACCAATTTCGAGACGCCGAATCATTCTATTTAGACCTTCCTGAGCTTAGACCCAGCCCTAACACTGATGAATCTCAGAATTAACCAAAACTTTTGGGTGTAACTATGCTGAATTCTGTAACGTTTGTCTGACATGATAAGGGCTCAAATACCCAAGTCAGTACAAGTCATGGAGCCTCGGATTTTGTTTCTCAGACTCCTGTTTCACCGTCCTAAAAGGACAGCATAAAGTATAACCCCAAATTATTGCTGTACACTAACCATCCTCAGCAGTATCCATAGTAATGGTTCCAATAGAGTGCACACAGAGAACGTTTTTATCATAGGTCTCTTTTGCCATCAAGTTGAAGAGTGTGTAACGCCCGGGTAGCATTCCCAGAAGGTGTGTTCTGAATGAGATCAGGCCCACTGTGTCTGCCAGTACTTCTCATGAGAAAGCCTATCTGATGGGAGCAGAGTGAGCAGAGGGAGAGGGTTCCGTGGCCAGCATCAGAAACACGCACAATAGAAAAGCAGTTTCGTTGGGACGCTAACTCGGGAGTGTTAATAAGGGAATTAGGGGGAATGCGGGTCGCCACTTATATTTTGCTTATTTTTCCTGGATGAATTTTATCCAATAGCAAATAGGAATTTTGCAAGACTTTTACCCACCCACAGATTTTCACGAAAATGTTACTGGCCAAAGACAGCTTTGAATTTTGTATGAATTGACTCATTTCTCCACAGGCATTTTGCCTGGCAAAATCCAGAGTATTTGCTTTGGCTAGAAGATTGGGCAGTCTGCTTTTTAAGTAACATTGGATTATGGAATACAAGAAAATAAATACAGAACTGGGGCCATGTCCCCATTCCTCTTTTACGGCCTGATTTATGGGTTCATGGGCCAGCGTTAGCCATGTAAGACATTTCTTGAGGAAAAGTAAATTCATTGTAAACTTTTGAAGAAGTTTTTTTTAAATCACATCCTTTATTTTGTTATTTTGATAAGACTTGGCATTGATGGGGTAACCACAACTATATGGCCAGAAGAGAACTTAGGAAAATATTATCTAAGTATAACTGTTGGTTACCACTTCCCAACCTTCAAATTGGCAACAATTAATAAATTCTCATAATGTCGAGTATTGGTGAGGATATAGAGAATGAGGAATGGTTTAACATGGCTGGTGAGAGTAAATTGGTGTAACCACTTTGGAAAAAAATTTGGGAACATCTAGTAAAGATGAAAATGAGCATATCCAACAAAATCATGTCTACGTGTCTACGCTAGGGAAACTCTTGTATACAGTAGCAGGGCCACATGCAAAAAGATGTTTATTGTACCTCTGTTTCTAAAAAAAAAAAAGTAAATAATCTAACTGTCCATAGATGAGGTAAATTGATAAACTGTGGTTTATTCTTATTGAAGTAATATAAAGGAGTTTAAAATTAATGAACTAGGTATAAATCTCTATATCTCTAGATGGATAGATGGATGAATAGATATATAGATATCAATGTGGCTACATCTCAAAAAACAATGTTGAATGAAAAAATTAAATGCAAGAAGGATATATACAGTGTAATACAGTTTATATGCATTTAGACACACACTAAGCAGTACTATGTAGTTGTGGCAGATACATAATTACTGTGGGCAGGATAATCAATAACCTTTGAATAGTAGGTTCTCCTGGAGAGGAAGGAAGTAAGAAGAAATGGGATGGGTATTTTGCCTTTTTTCCGGGCGTGAGAGCATTGAAATAAATATGGCAAAATATTAATTTCTTTTTAGCTTGGTGGCGGTAGGAGGTGTCATAGGTATCTTAAAATGTTTTCTGTGCTGTGCTGCCTGTTTGACATATTTTATTTATAACTGTAAGTATAGATTCCTATCTAAAAATAAAAGAAAATCAATGAGTATAACACTCTACCTCCCTCTAATACATACCTTTTTTTTTTTTTTTTGAGAGAGAGAGCGAGAACAAAGCCTAGAGAAATTAAGTGATTTTTCTTAAACTAGTAAGTTGTTGGGCTGTTGCCTACTCAGCGCGTGCAAGGCAGCAGTTCTCAACCTTGGCTGACATTGGAATTGCCTGAAAAGCTTTGTAAAGGACACATACCTGCGACCCACCCCGAGTCTGTGATGTAACTGGTCTGGGGGCGGCTTCCTGGCGATTCTAGTGTGAAGCCGAGGGTGAGAACCAGCGCTTTCTAAAAGCTTCCGTGTTCTGACATTGAACTCTTAAGTAAGTGAAAGGCTACTCTGTCATTTCAGTTAAGGTGTGGGGAGGCAGGGTTTTGTGGTGAGTACATCTTCATTATCTCCAGTGTCCTGACCATGATTAGGGTAATTTCATGTTCCCTTGGAATAAAATTCAGAGACAAGAAATAAGAAGATAATAGAGTGACTGTGGTAGTGGCAGAAGGCTTTCAACTGAGTGTCCATTTCATATTCTGAGTACTCTTTCTCTACGATTAACAGTCAGTTAAAGGTTGGGATGAGGCCGTGCTGAGCAGTGTATTTCATCGCCACCTCCTCACCTCCCTGAGTTAAAAGTGGAACTGACAAATCTGTCACGTTGTTCCCATTTTTAAAGGTAACCGAGAGTGTTCTGTCTTCCGAATACAATGCAGCCTTTCTGCTTTTAATATAAAATGATCTTCAAAACATTTTTGCTACCAGGGATATTTCTGAAGAGTTGGTAAATTACGAAAATATTGAATTTTCCCTTTTATCAAATCTGCCTGATGTGATTAAATAAATAAAATTAACATTAATATCCTCTTTGTCCCTTGAGGCTGAAACACCACCAGCGAAACATCTGGTAAAGATCAGAGAGAGTGTAGCTTCCAAGTCTGATCCCATGAGGCATCAGTCTGTCAAATAGTTAATGTAAGCTCAATGATTTAAAAAAAAAAAAAAATACAACTAAATCGCAAGATTTTTTTCCCCAATGATTTTACATAAGAAAGAGATAACTGGCATATTTATCTGTGTATATACATGTTCAGTGTGCTGTAGACATATATATGTCACCATAAATTACAAACCCTTTAGTCCAGGTAAACGCAAAACTGCAGAAATTCTCATCAGATGGGGCATCGACCACAGTCTATAAGGCATCTGTCAAATCGAATTTCACATCCCAAAACAGAGTTTCGAAGCCTTCCATTTGGTAGTGGTTTAATTTTATTTCCCTTTAGAAGGCATTTAATCCATTTTACCTGGAGAGCTGGCCTTTCGTGAACTTTGTCCTGAAAATAAATTCGTAGCAGATTTGGGCAAATGTTTCAAAGCAGATCGTGGTTTCTGTTTCTTTGCCCTGCAATTCCAGGATTAATGAAAAACAATAGATAATGAGAGGAATCCTAAGAGGTTAAGTATTTGGAGGCTTTATCTTCATTCAGCAAAATCATTACATGACGGTTAATGTTCCTTTTAGTTTGTATTTGTTTTGTGGTTTTTCTCTAATTTCATGCCCCGAAATAATGTTTTTAAAATCAGAAAGAATCATGTAAATCTTTGCATGAACAAGCTGATTAGGGGAATGTGTTTCAAACCTTTTGAGGTTTGTTCACATATAGATTTTAGAGTGTGTTTTTCTTGTTTATTCAGACCGCACCAGTGTAAAATTAGTTTGGCAATTTATTAGAGACGTCTTTTGTGACCTTTGGAATATTTCTTGATTGCCTTTGGTCGTGTTGACATCTTTGAGTCCAGACAGAATCTGAGTGTGTGGAGTGAAAGACCAAACACATTTATTTTTCCAAAAAAAGGTATTCTGATTCTCTTTGATCTTTCAGAAGTGTTTTCTTCAAGCTCTGGGGAGAATGATGTGGAAAAGAGATGTTTATTTTTCTTTCCCTGCAGATTTATTAGTTTTTACCGTAATTACTGAGTTGGAGCTTCTAGACTATCAGTAAGACAATGAATGTTACAACCCTAGGCAGTGGGTGTGTGGCTGGCAAGTACAGGGTCTGGGTGGGGAGGCTGGGTTTCCCATATGCTCAAACGGGGGGCAGCCTCATCCAGGGGGGAGATGGGCTGGCTTAATAGGTGTCATCACTCATAGAGGACGTTGGTGTGGATAGGAATTTGGTGAGGAAATGGAATGAGACCTGTGTGTTCTTCACTGCACAGTATTTCATTTTATTTTCTTGGGCCATAGATACTGGACTTGAGGAGGGAGAATGACTAATCCTCTTGAGGGAGAATTTTGAAGCATTAAAAAAAAATACAGTTAATTTGTAACGTTGTTGAGAAATTGGAAAATAAGATGACTGGCTCTGGGCGGGCAGGAGCAATAGGCATGAGTCATTATACCATACTCCAAACTTGGGGTGATGGTATAATTAATTTATTATTTAAGTAGGGACACTTTTGAGACTTTTGGAAAGGGTTCTATGTCGCTGGGCTATCAGTGTTTACCAGGCTGGTCCTGGAAAGGCCAAGGTATATAGTTTGTCTGTGTATGCACTGATGTATCCACCCAATCGAAACATGTTCATTCATTTATTTGGTCACTTAGTACAAGCCATGTGCCATGCCCTGTCCTGGAAGCTGGGCATTACAGAAATAAATGAGACATTTCCTTGAGGAGCTTACAGTCTTCTAGAGGTGATGTGTAAATAATTAGGAACAAGGGCTTTGTAAGAGGTCTATGCAAATTGTTTTCACGTGAACACGGGAAGAAGCTTCCAACTATGTGTAGAGTCTGGTCAGGCTTCTTGAAGGAGGTGATTGCATCTTGAAAGAAGACAGCAATTCTTGCAGAGAAAGGGAAGGAGGCCATTCAAGGGAAGGACCACAATATGGGCTGACACAGTGGTGTGAAAAGAGCCCCGGGGAAAGAAACTATTCCCAAGTAGTTAGATGGTCCAACACTAGGCGGGAGAGGGAAGGGAGGCTGGGAATTTACCTTGGGCCAATGCAAAGGACCTTTACTGTCAAATAGGGATAATGTTTTGAAAGTTAGAAAGAATCCCACACTTAGCTGATACAAATGCAAATCCAGTTAATACAAAAACAGAACCTTAGGAGGCCCCATCACTGAGGTAGCAAGCCCTGTGCTCTCATGCTTGTGAAATGAAACTGTGGTTTCCCCAAAACCATCTCATCGTCTCTTCAGGTTGATAGTTTAATACTTCATCAGAATGTATCTCTCGGCCTCTACCACATGAAACACAAAGTTTTCTGAGGCCAAGTGATCAGCCAGGGAAACATAAGTGGAGACAAGCATGAAAGCATTTTCTGCAGTGAACTTTAAAAGAAAAAAAAATTCTAAATCTGGGAGAGCCTAGAGACCAAAGCTATTGGATCAGTTATGTTGAATGATTAAGATTTGGACAGAGGCTGCATACATTATCCGGTGTGTGAGTAGCCTTCCATTAGTTAAATATTTCCTTTTTATAATCTGTAAAGAGAGTGGAGTACTGTTAAACAGAACTCTGGATGGGTGTTCATTATGCTGAGCCTGTCAGCCCTTTCAAGACGTTCCCCCCACTGCTAGGATTTACTTTGGAATTGTTTTCTGCTCAGACTGAATTAATGCAGAACAGAGCTAAATGTTTGAGATGGTTAGAGGAGTACAAATTAAATCAGTTGTCACCAAAATGGCGTCCATTCCTGGTGGTGGTGGCTGGAACACGGTAGGGCCAAGGGCCTCTCCAGGGTGGGGAAGGCAGTGGAAGGAGAGACTCATCTTTTGTTAGTTGAGCTTCCTGCTCTGGCAGCACTCACCTCCCCTGGGGATTGAGCCTCCACTCCCATTTGCTTGTGTGACCGGAGAGCACAGCCTAGAGCCAACCACAGTGGATTCAGGTGTGCATAGGGTTCCAGAAGGGGCATCTGATTGGTCTTGCTCTCAAAACTTGTAAGGCAGGGTCTCAGGCTTCTCTCTCCAGAATAATTTCTTTTTTTTTTTAAGATTTTATTTATTTGCGAGAGAGAGAATGAGAGACAGAGAGCATGAGAGGGAAGAGGGTCAGAGGGAGAAGCAGACTCCCTGCTGAGCAGGGAGCCCGATGTGGGACTCGATCCCGGGACTCCAGGATCATGACCTGAGCCGAAGGCAGTCGCTTAACCAACTGAGCCACCCAGGCGCCCCGGAATAATTTCTTTACTGTGTTATTTGAAAGCACTTTAATTTTTAAGTTGGGGCATGGATATTGGGCCTGATAATCCCCATCTTTTGAGGAGAAATGCGGCTACTTCTAAACTCTCTCTCTTCTACTATTCTTTTCTCCCATTCCCAGTCACAGTTTCTAGAGTGAAAAGATCAAATGGTGCTTTGTTAACCAAGAGAATAGACTTGGGAGTGAGGGATCAGTTTCAATGAAGGAAAAATGGGGGTCCCCACCTTAAACAAACATGGAAATTTGTCTTGCATTGCATTTGTGGCGACTCTACTGTTTTCTCTTCTTCCCTCAGAATTTCCGTGTTGCCTCAAGGCCCCTCGCTTTGCTCCTTATTTTTCTCTCCACCTTTTCAAGTCTTGCTTTGGGGAAAGAACTTCAGGAAAGATAAAATTCATACATATAAATGGTGAATGGCTGAGAAAAGACTCAGTGCGCTGGCCCTCCCAGGGGTAGCTACATTTTTACTAGGAAGGAAGCAGTAAACCTGTCCCTTAAAGGAAAACTCCTTCAGAAAAATGGGAGGGGTTAGAATATAACTATGTTACCAACTCCGAGCTACTAGATTACTTTAATCCACACTGTAGCCCTCAGAGCAATGTGATTTATGGAGTTTGAGGTTCATACTCTGTTCTTTCTACTACATACTCAAAGAGCATTATTCCCCTTTGAATCTTGCCTGTGGTGCCCAGCTCAACAGCTCAATGATTAGATGAACAGGTAGTAGACTTCAAATATGCATACGTACATACTTTTCTATTATCTGTGTGTGTGTGTGTATACGTATATGTGGGTATATAGATCTATATCTGTATATCCATATACTTGGAGTTAAGTGATGGATACATGAAGATTCATTATTCTGTTGTTACTTTTTTTTTTTTAAAGATTTTATTTATTTATTTATTTGAGAGAAAGAGAGAGAGACAGAAACAGCATGAGAGGGGAGAGGGTCAGAGGGAGAAGCAGGCTCCCCGCTGAGCAGGGAGCCCGATGTGGGACTCGATCCCAGGACTCCGGGATCATGACCTGAGCCGAAGGCAGTTGCTTAACCAACTGAGCCACCCAGGTGCCCCTGTTGTTACTTCTTATGTGATGATTTGAAATTCCTCAAAATAAAAAGCTAAAAATAAAAAAAAATTTTTTTTTGAGTTAACTTATAGGAAACAGAAGGGTGGTTTGTTCCCTCTAACATCTCAGAGAATGGTGCCAATCATTTTTTGCCCCATGGATAACCTGTGTTCTACTGACCTGAAAACAAATCAGTTTTTTTGTCACTGCTCTTGCAGGGCTCTGAAATCACTCTGCTAGAGAATGAGATGAGAGATAACTCAGGCAATAGCATGATACTTGAAAAGGCAAATGCTAACAAGGAAGCATGATTATAATATATTAAGATAACCTAACTTATGTGACAGTCTCAAGTCTCAGTGGCTTGGTATGATAAAGGTTTCTTTCTTACTCATGTTCTTATATAGCTTGTGATAGTCCATTGACTCAGGATCCTTCAATCTAATGGCTCTGCAGTCAGAGTCCAGGGCGAGAGATAGGATGTTGAGGATTGTGCAGGAAGTTTTAGGAGCCGGGTCTGAAAGTGACACATTTTACTCTTGCCCGCATCCTGTTGGCCAGCACTCAGGCACATGACCACAGCGAACTGCGAGGGAGCCTGGGAAGTGTGGTTTTTCCGTGTGACGCAGGAGGAAGTGAAACACAGAATATGTATCTGCTGCAGGGGACCAGAAGGGCCCTTCCTACTCACCGCTGACTTATCCTGGTTCCCTGTATCCCCTTGAAAAGAAGACGCATTTCAGTTTTGACCTTTGAGCTTTCCATGAAGGGACGGCCCTGTGTCATCAAAGTTGGTTTTGTTAAAGACCATTTCTTTTTTCTTATCAGCGCTGGCTCCTGTAACTTGCTTTTCAACTTAGCAAATCTTTCTCAGCCCAACCATTTTTTTATTTACTCTCCAAGGATTCCATCGCTGTATAGTCACCACTGCTGGGAAAACTCTAGTTATCTCAAGTGAATTACTCAGTTTTTCCCACCTTGTCCAAATTATATGTTCTTGGTGCATAATTCCCTACCGCTCATCATCTTTCTAAGTCCTGAGGATGTGTGATGTCTTCATGTCCCACAGGCACTCACCTTTGAGGGAGATCTGCTCGTTATCAAGGGCAAGGTCATAAATGAATCACTTGAGAGATCCACCATTGTGAACAGAATTTTGGTGTGAAGGGCTATTTTACTAAGACCCTGAAACACAATATCCCCCATCTGTTCATAAAGCAGCTTATTTGATACACACAGTGTGGTCATAAATGCTCTTCTATTCTCTGAATTGCTTGCTTTTGGTCATGAACGGGCCCACACTCAAGGAAAAAATGACAATGGGCCTCTATGGACGCTTTTGGTCCATTTCCATAAATATATTCAAACAAAATGAAATTGCCTGGCTCTTTATAATATGTCCTTTAGTGTGTTTAAGCTTGCAGAATTACCCCCCAACAATGACAAATTGTAAACATCATGCAATACCACAGCCCAGGTTCAAGGCCCGTCTCAGTGTTCTGCCGACGTCTACCCTTCCTAGAAACGTTTAAAGTGTTTTAGGAAAATGAAGCTAGGCAAACAAGCTTATCGGGAGCGACCATAAAAAAAAATCATTGATTCTAATTAGGAGGCGTCAGCTATACAGAAACAAAGCTGCTTTTGTGTGGTGGAAAGTCTACCTGTTCTCTGAAACACATGGAGTGCTTTCCAGTGGCTTTAGATAATCAGGCTGGCAAACTTTCAGGGCCCTGACCTTTTGGCCCATCTCAAGTGATTCAGCTGTGCTTGTCGAAACTTGTCGAAGGTGTTTGTGGGAGGTGTGCCGGGATGCAAGTTGTTACAAAGCTGTGACAGGGAGACAGGCGCTGTTTTTCTCTGAAAGCCCCAAACTGCAGCGTAAACGGAGTTGGGGAGTATTCAGGTTCTTGGGGGCAAGGATTGAGCTTTTTGTCATTATCTCTAGCTGTCCGCCAGCCCGGCGCGTCCAGCCACCGCTGGTGAAGACTCCAGCAGCTTGTGCTGTCTGGGTCAGCCTGAGCCTGCTCCACGGTGGACCGCGGGAAGGCCCGCGCTCAGTGGTAACCCTGGTGTTAAGCTACGTCTAGGGAGTGGCGCCTTATGATGGCACCGGTCCGGGAGGGAGCTGTATAATTTGAGCAAATCATGGAGAAATCACTCTAATTGCCTACTCCATTGAGGTAGTAGATCAAAATCAACAGCTGTGCCACCGTCACTTTTCTTGAACTCAGAATTTCAGGAAAAAAGGAATTTCACTAGACCACAGGGTCAGGAACATAGATCTTGGTAAGTCAGTGGGCATTTAGTTTAAAATTAAGAGTCCATATTGACCATTTGCAGTGTTAGTGATTTATTTTCAGGGAGGAATTTCATAAAAGGCATTTCTAGTTGCCTGATTGCGCTTCTCCTCCAAAGATTGGCTTGCTAATTACCATCAGGGAGTAATAGGGGATGACAAAAAAAAAAAAAGAAAAAGAAAAGTAAAAAAAAAAGCCCATTGTGTTCTGCAGGAAGATGCTGGCAATTGTCTTGACAGCTCCTGCCGCACTTATCAGACAGCTGTGCCTGGGAATGAAATTTTGAAGTTGGTTCTCACTTAGCCAAGATTAGAACAGACTTAATTGAAGGTGTCTGCAATGAGGGGACAGTAGAAAATTCTTTAAATACGGAATTCATGCATTTCTGAAAAACCTTATACTGACCATTTCTAAAACACTTTAGTTTTGTTCTGTCCCTCATTTTTTACTCAGGGAGGTGTTATATAAAACCCAACAATTGAATCTCGACTCTGTGACATTGGCTTGATAAAGGAAAATTGTGTTCATATGGAAAAAATAATAAGGTTATTTTATAATTGGTTCACTTAAAGATCTGTTAGATATTTAAGAATTTAATTTTTATTTATCTTTTAATGCAGGGTTGTTCCTCTACCGATAGGTGTGCATGTTCTCTGTGGTCTCTAAAAATGATCCTCAGGTATCAGACAGAAAGAAAGGTCACTGATGACTTTCTCTCTTTCACTCATTCAGCTATTTACTGAGCAACTGCTTCATGCCACTCACTCGTTTAGGCCCTGGGGACGCAGCAAGTGAACAGATCAGACCCCAGACTCCCTGTCCTCTTGGGGCTTATACTCTAGAGGGGGAGATAATAAGTAATGCAGATATCTGGGAGAAGAAAATTTCAGGTAGAGAGAACAGCAAATGCAAAGGCCCTGAGGCAGAAGTGTTAGCCTGACACATTCTAGAAACATTAAGGAGTTGAGGGTGACTGGAGTGGAGTGAATAAGTTGGAGGAGACAGTAGAGGAGGTGAGGGGAAAAAGTGGGGACTGAATTGTTTAGGGCCTTGTAAGGCCGCTAAGAGGATGGTTTTGAGTAGAAGAGGGGCACATCTGACATGTTTTATTTTGTTTTTTTAAGATTTTATTTATTTATTTGAGACAGCACAAGCAGGGAGGAGGGGCGGAGGCAGAGGGAGAAGCAGACTTCCTGCTGAGCAGGGAGCCCGATGCGGGGCTCGATCCCAGGACCCCGGGATCATGACCCAAGCCGAAGGCAGCTGCTTCACTGACTGAGCCACCCAGGTGTCCTGGCTTATGTTTAATATGGTTACTGGGTGCTATGTGGGGAGCAGAGCAAAGCGGAACAAGAAGTAGAAGCAGGTGGACCAGACTTGCGTGACGACGGTCACTGCAGTAGCGCTCTCTCTGGTCCTCCTGCTTGTGTCCAGTGGTGGAGGCCGGCATTCTGGCCACCTGGGAACAGCCGGACCTGACAAGATTTCCCAGTAGATTGGAAATGGAGTGTGGGACACAGAAGGGTCAGGGGTGACTCCAAGGTTTGGCTTGCATATCTGGAAGGATGTGATGAGTTGCCTTTAACTGAGATTGAGGTGATTTGGGGAGGTTGGGGAGGAAGCAAAGAGTTTGGTTTCAGAGTTGTTCGTTTTAAGGAACCTTTGATGAGTCCCAAATGGTGAGTCTGGAGATGAGAGAAGTCTAGACTGGGACAGCTTTGGGGTCACCTGTGTACTGATAGCATTTAAGGTTATGAGGTGGGCTGACCAGATTTAAAGTGAAATGAGAAGTAGAGTCATGAAAAAATTGATGTTTGTATTTCTGGGTTCCATGAGGACTAGGTAAAAGGAATGGTGAACTCTTCTCTACCAAATACCTTGTATCTTCTTTACTCTGCTTTGTTTTGTTGCCCTAACCGCCTTCCATGTACTGACAAGAATTTTAAGGGGCCATTCAAAAAGACAGGGTTGAAGAGTTTGTTCCAAGTGGGCCAACCACTGGCACACCTGCATCTATGTCTCCAGACCAGAAGAGGGGCAGACAGAAAACATGGAGGTTATGTTCCAAGACAATAAGTAGGTTTCTGCCATTGTGGTTTTATGCTTTTAAATTGAGGAGGCATTAGTGACAGGATGTGTATATTTTAGCTCATATAGAACTTAAGAGTATGTGAGCAGAGACACTCTGAGATACAGTATTAAGTCAGTTCTGCCACTGGGGTGCTGTTGAGGTGACCAGGAGTCCAGGAACAGACCGGATGACTTCTTGGTCAGTGTGTTTTGAGGGGGTACAGAAAGCAATGGGTAGTATTTTTTCTACCTTTCCAACAGTGAGATGCTGAGGCTCTGTCTTTTAATAAATTTTTAATAATTTTTAAATTTAATTAATAAATTAATTTCTCAGTGAATTGATCTTGTGCTCCTGGATGCATCTCCTCAGTTGCTTGGCCAGCTTCTACTTTGAGAGCCTGCTCTCTGGATGTCTCTGTAAGAGTTGAGAAGGAGTAGTAGGAAAGGACTACTGGCTGGAGGCTCTCAGGTGTTTTACTCACATTCACATCCTAAATGTGTAAGTTGTGTGAAAGGCTCAGGGACTCTGTTCTGGGCCACTGAAGCCCAGTGAGTTGGTGAAAATAATTTTAAGATCACACAATTAGATTTCTTCTTACTATAGAAGCAGCTTAATGAAAAACCTTTTGTGTACCACATATTGGGCTTGTTTACTGTGAATTATGATAGCTAGGGAACAAAACCTTACATTTTAGCTTTTGGAAAATTTTATGACGTCCATGTCGATGGCAATAAGACTTCACTGGCTTCGGCGGGATGCCTCTTTTGTTTTACTGAACTGTTAGGTCCCGTCTACATCCAGTGAAGGGATAGGAACTTTTTTCCTCTCTTTACATTTAATTTGCCCTCTTGTTACCTCCCATCTCCCCGGCACCCACTCATTTCCTTTGTTTCTTCTTCCTATGCAGAGGTATTGAGGGTAACCGCAAAGAGCAAATGGAGCTCATAACAGTGCTTAAAATCTCTCTGTGTGTATGTTTCTATCCAGTGAGTGTGAAAGAAAGCATGTTCAGTGCTTGAATATTGGGAGTCTGTATTTTATGGAGCTTCTGTCTCTTAGAGGGGCTGTAGCAAGGTGTCCTGTCCTACTAGTTAGCATAGGGCTTCACATATTCGCACTGTTGACACTTGGGAATGGGTGATTCTTTGGGCTTGAGGGGCATCTGGGGCATTGCAGGATGTTTAGCTGCATCCTGGCCTCTACCCACCAGATGCCAGTAGCATCCTCTCTCCACTCCTGATGGTGACAGAAATGTCTCCAGGCGTTTGCTCTGTGTCTCCTGGGAGGGCGAAATTGTCCCTAGTTGAGAACCACTGAGTTTAGGGGAACCTGAATTTATCAGCCTTATTTATGCCGAGACAGAGCAGTTATTTTGAGATTACAGCCAGTGCCTGAAACACAAATACTTGGCTTAAAAAACAAAACAAAACAAAAAAACAAACAAAACAAAAAGAAACCCATGTCACTTGGCATTGCCAAGTGAGAGCTTGTACGAGCCTCTTCCTCTTTCCTGGCCTCATCAAGGACCCTGGCCATGACCCAGGCGACTTCTGATGGCTAGTTGATGAAGAAGAGAAGCAATCCTTTATGTGTCCAAAATTACAGTAGGAAGGGCTGTAAATGTTTCCAAGTACCTAGCTGATACTGGGATTTCCTTTTCTTATAGAAATTGTGATATAAATGGAGGGTTGGTTCCTGGTCCTAGAAGAATGTGTCTAGAATTTATCCTCTTCTGATGGGGAAGCATCTAAAGTAGATAGAGTGTGATCTTCTAAGCCAGAAGTCTGGCTTTAGGTGAGAATGAGCCCTTTGGTGTTTAACTTCTCACCAGTTTCAATCCTCCAAATGAAACCATAGTGTGCTGAAAATATATGGAAATTTAGAGGTCTGCATTTGCAGTTCACTGTGTCTGCCGTTGGATGCTCTGCGTCTTGATTTTAGAAGTGAAATTCATTTACACTCTTCCATTTAGAATAAATCATAGAAAGCGTGCACTTTTGGGACCCACGATGGCGCTAGGTATGATGACTCATCAACAGGAAACCGAGTTCTCTTCCCATCATGACCCAGCTTTGATAAGAAGAGCCAACAGAAGCTTGAATTTGTAGATCTGTGTCGAGCCAGCAGTGCTTATACGATTAAACATTTTTTGAAATCAGCTAATTAGAAGCAGTTTAAAAACAAACAGCTTTCCAGATCTTCATCAGGAAGACAGTAGGTATAATTATCAGTAGTTACACTGTTATCCTAGAAGAATATAAACACAAAACACCAATTGCTTAACCAACCGTTCTACCCAGGAGACATTTTGAGTCAAGACTTGGTTTGGAGATACTTTATACGGAAGGACTAGTGGCAATGATAATAGGATGATAACAAATGAAAGCAGCCTTTTGTGGTTTGTGCGGAATAAGGAAAAGCCCACTATGTTCATGACAGAATAAAATTAAGTAGGAACGGCCATATTTGAATATTTACTTTTGGACCCCAAGAGAAAAAGAGTTTTTGTTGTTTGAGACAGACTACAGGGAAGCTGAACCCTATCCAGGAAGATCATGTCTTCCATTTGCTAAGTCAGGGTTACAAAGCCATGTCCCATGCACAATCTCATTGGATTTTCATCGTGATCTCAGGAGGTAGAAAAGGTGGTTATGGTTTTCATTTCCATTTGAAAATGAGGGAACAGCTCACGGGACTTTATCTAAGGTTCCACAGCCAGTAAGTACTGGATGGTGAACCAGGACCCAAGTCTGTTGGCCTCCTAGGCCAGAGCTTTTTTCCATTCCATCAGTCTTCCACGAGGTTACTGTGAGTTATGTCTACTCCATTCCATACTGTCCTATTTCTTAGGGCCCCACATCCTAGTTCCATCTCATTAGGGCTGCCGTATTGCACAAGTCCGGGGGCACCATTCATTCTGCCTGCCTTGGGGTCTTGGACACCTCGAGGTCCCTGGAGGGCAGCAGGTACATAGGCCATAGAGAATGCCATCCAGTGGGCAGTTTCTGTTTGTGTGAGTTAAAGCTGTGCAGTGATAACCTGGGAGAGTAAAGTGGCTCTCTATGCCTGGAAGCTTTACCGGAATCAGTGTCCTGTATCCCTGTCCCCCCCCGCCCCCACAGTATTATACCATTTAAACACCATGGAACTCTATAATTCTACTTGTGAAAAGGGCCCCTTGAGTCCTGCTAAATTAGAAGAAAGAGACACCATTGATTTTATTCCTTTGGTTAAAATCAGCTAATTAGACACAGAATCGTTTCATCTTTTATTTAAGATGATGTAATTTTGTCTTTTGAATTTGGTTATTTTGGAAAAAGCACATTTTTCACTTAATACAAAACTACGTATCTCTGATCCATGTTATCAAGAGGTATTGGAAGTGAGCTTTTAAAAAAACTTAACTTGTTTTTCCTAATTAGTCAGGTGTCTTTTATCCTATTTTGTTGTAGACATCCTTTAAAATATATATACTGATACACTGTCTCACATTTTCTGGAAGTTATTTGTCCTCATTTCATGAGTGATCAGTTTTGAGGGACCATAATGCAGGCAAGAAGATAAGTGTCTGAGTAGGAGAATGTGTGGTCTAACAGGTCAGCCCTGGCAGGGAGTGAGGCCAGTTAAGATGGGAGGAAAATGGCTTGCCAGTCTAAAACTCATACGCTTACACTACCTTACCTGTTCTGGTTTCTCTTGTAAAAGCTCTGATGTCTATTACTAATGTATTACAGAGGGATGACTAAGTAAGAATAAGAACGCCACGATCTTCCCTTTCTATACCATTTTACACCTTTTCAAAATATTCCTCTACAGTATGTGTTACAGAATTCAGTATGGAAGGCAGAATCTCATTATTTCTACCTTACAGGCTAGGAAACTGAGGCTCAGAGCAAGTTAATCAATTACACAACAGAGTCTTCTTTCTATTATGCTGTAAATCTTATCATTTTTACCCAGAAGAGTATTAGGGCTTGGAAGGCGAAAACACATTATAAGCAATTTAAATTCTTTGTGGGATGAGGTGAGATGAAATGCAAACAACATTTTAAAACACAAAGTAACATATTTCTGATTATACTTAATAGGTAACTTAACATGTCCTACAAAACAGAAAGTGATAGAAATTAGGTCTGGAAGGGGCATAGAGAGGCAGGCCTTCTCTCAGAGTAGGACTTTGTTACGGCTTGAATCATGTCCCCCCAAAAAGATAGGCCGCCATCATCATCCCCAGTGCTCAGAATGTCACCTCGTTTGGAAATAGGGTCTTTCTAGAGGTCCTCAGGTTCAAATGAGGTCATCAGGATGGGCCCTAACCCAGTACAACTGGGATCCTCGTGAAAAGGGAAAAGTTAGATACAAAGGCAGATGTGCGTGAGGAAGAAGAGGTGAAGAGACGGGGAGAAGGCTGTGTGAAGTCTGAGGCAGAAGCCAAGGAGTGCCTGCGAACCCCCAGGAGCCCGGACAGAGCGCAGGACCGACCCCCTCGCAGCTCTTGGAAAGAACCAACCCTGCCCACACCCTGATTTTGGACTTTTAGCCTCCAGAATTGTAAGATACTGAATTTCTGTTATTTCAAGCCACACAGTTTGTGGTAGTTTGTTACAGCAGCTGGAGGAACGAATACAGACGCCTGCCCCCCGCCCGCCTCCAGCAAGGGGGGACATACAGCTGCGGCTTTGCCTGCTTGGCATCATGATGACAGTGAGCCAGGCGGCAGGGTTCCAGACTTAATCTCGAAGGCCCGGGGAGCCTCTGGAAAATGTTGAGAGGAGAAGGCACTGATCACACCTGTGTTTTAAATGCTCACTTTTGCTGCCGTGCGGAGAATGGATTTAGGAAGCGTGGTGGGAGCAAGACCACAGACCAGTAAGGAGGGTTTTATACTGGTCCAGTTTTATACTGGAGAGACAATGAGGTCACAGCCTAGGTGAGAAGGCGCTGAGCTCGTCCTTCATTCCTGAGGTTTCTGGAGTGTTCATCAGCCCGGCCTTGGCTATACATGTCCCTCTCAGCCTGTGGGCCAGAGCGGGATAGCGCAGATGTCTCCTGGGAACTCATCCTGGTCTGTCATGCATCAGGGCTCCGAACATACTTGGACTATGTATCTGAGCACATCTCGTGGGAGTTTTGGGATTATCACACTCTGCCACGGAGAGAGACATCCCTCACTTTGAGCTCAGCAAGCACGTTCGTGTCATGTCTCTTGGCAGTATGTGAGAGTGAACTTGGAAAGACAAATGAGTAAGCTTCGAAGGGAAACTGAATCACGGGTCTCTCTGTACTTGAATTAAGATATCTGTAATTTTATGTCTCAACTTTTATCATTGTCTTTTACTGTAAAGAGAAAGTAAAAAGGTGAAGAAGTCTGATGTTACAGCAAGGGATAGAACAGAATATTTCAGTAAGTTAGAAATCAGATTAAGTTTAGAGCCATCCTGCTAGTTTTAAGGCAAAGTTGTACTATATACCATTGGAAGAAAGAAATGCTGCAGAGATCTTAGTTCACATCCAATTAATCTCTCAGGATAATCTGTTTACTGGCTTCTGCTGCCAAACCCATGAGTTGCTTTCTTCAGGGGTGAGGGTTAGTTGATGAAGCGATTTATTATGTTTCTGGTACACAGCATATCAATCTTGCTCATGGAAAATGTTAACGGTGTCCCTGGTATATCATTCATCTTCCACTGCCCCCATTCATTATTCCCATCCCCCATTAGTAATTCTTGTATCACAGAGGGACATCTCATTAGGAATATTCCAAGGTCAGTGAATGGCGTGGCTCTCTGTGTTGCTGCAGGATTTTTAAAAGGCAGTCATTACTCAAAATTGCAAGAGGAAATTAGCTTTTAAGTAAGAAAGTGTTACAAAGTCTTGAAATGGACCCATTCCTTTGCTTCAGTGAGAAATCAAATTCTGAGAGACAGAAAGTTGTTTTTATTTTCATCTCTCTCAACCGCACCGGCTCTCCCTTCTTTAATCATCCAGTGTCCTGCTGTGTAGAGAATCTGTGGGCTTCTCAGTGTGATACTGAGACCCTGTTTTTAAAAAGTTACGAACTTTTTCTTATACACAAAGCTGTAAGAATAATATAGCAAACATCCAAGTAGATCAGTGGAACAGAATGGAGCCCAGAAATGACCCACAAATACATGGAAACCTAATTTTTCAGAATTTTGTGTGCGTGTTTGTGTGTGCGTGCATGCGCGTGCGCCTTAACTGGGTGGTGGGCCTTCTTGCTACTTAGGGGGATAATGCAAATCCAGCACCTTTGGGTTCTTGGAGCATGATCCCAATAAACTAACCATGTTGATCAGAGTCAGGATAGAATGAAGAGAATATCATTGAAATTGAGCAAAGTGCTTCACATAGTACGACAGGATATCACATGTCCATGGTTGTTTCTCTTCTAAAATATTTTATCCTGGCAAAAGTGTGTGATGCTGGTAGAGTCTCTGTTATCTTGCTTTGGATTATCCAAGAATTTCTGAGGTTTTCAGTCATAAGTACGAGGAGAGGGAGGAGGTGGAGGTGGTCTTGGGAGAAGCCACCTCCCTCCACCTGCCCTCTCACTGAAGGGCACCCATGTGACCTCTAAGAGCAAGTAACGAAAGCATCAGGTGAGTCCACCTTTCTGCCCTCATGTGAGCTCCAAAGCCCAGAATTTCATGTAGGCCCATGTTTCTGTCTCTTTCTTCTTATAGGGTTGACGTCCTGTTAGTGTTATAGGTCTTCACTCAAGCAGAGGCTCACTCATACCTTTCTACTCTTAACCCGAGAAGAATCTTTTCCTTCTCTCTCTCTCTTTTTAAGTAGGCTTGATGCCCAGCATGAAGCCCAAGACAGGGTTTGAACTCAAGACCCTGAGATCAAGACCTGAGCTGAGATCAAAAGTTGGACGCTTAACCGACTGAGCCACCGAGGTGCCCCCCTTTCGTCTCTTAATTTATAGTAGAGGGAACCCTGGTCCCCAGTGGCTCTGGATGGCGGGAAATTACAAGAGTGGATGCTGCTGCTCTCCAGACCTGTGGGTCCTTCTGAGAAGAAAGATTTCTGCGAACAGAACCCTCTCCATGCAGCGATGAGTGACTTCTTTCTAGCTTACTCCACCCTTTGTCTCCTTTCCTTGGTCAGTTTATAAGCTGCCTTACCCTCACCGCATCTTTGCCTCCCTCCTACCCCCAGCCTTGTTTAGAGGGCTGGGTCGTAGCTCTGATAACTCCTAAACTAGGGAGGGAGTAGTCCCCACTGCCAATAACTGCAGATAAAGGATACTACTCTGATTTTATTCATTTACTTATTTTTATTTTTTACAAAAATGCTAGAAAGTCTCTGAGATTTAATCAGATTTATTTCTGATTTAGTGCTTTTCTTTTCTTAGAGCCCCCTCTCGCCGCCCTCCCACTCCAATTGTTTAAGCTTCAGACCCCACAAAACTTGGATGTAACCCTGGCTGAGCTATAGAGTGAACTATGAGTGCCCTTTTCTAAGCAAGTTTTGTTTTCTCTAGAGTTCATAATTACCTTCAAAAAAAAAAGTAGATTTTATTTTTTAGAGCAATTTTAGGTCCACAGTAAAATGGAATGGAAAGTACAAAGAGTTCCTATAAACCCCCTGTTCTCCACACACACAATCTGCTGCATTATCAACATCCAACACCAGAGTGGTACATTTGTTAGAAGAGATGAACCTACATGGACACACTGTAATCTCCTAAGTCCATAGTGTATATTAGGGTGCACTCTTGGTGTTGTGTGTGCTGTGGATTTGGACACACGTATCCACCCTTATAGTATCATTCAGCAGAGTGTCACTGCCCTAAACAGCTTGTGCTCTCTTCATCTCTCCCTCCGACAGACACCTCGCCAGTACTCATCCTATTGTTTCCATAGTTTTGCCTTTTCCAGAGGGTCATAGAAGTGGAATCACACAGAACACAGCCTTTTCAGATCGGCTCCTTTCATTTAGTAATATGCATTTAAGGTCTCTCTGTGATAGCTTCCTTCCTTCCTCCCGTCCTACCTTTCTCCCTTCTTCCCTCCCTCCCTCCCTCCCTCCGTTCCTTCCTTATCCATAAGAGTGGGAGCGTAAGGGGGAGGGGTAGGATGTAGGGTAGGTAATTCAGTACAAAGCAAAACTTATATTGATGCTGGGTTGGACTTTGCGTCTCAGTATCTGCACTTCGGCCTTTTCTAGTGGCAGGAGTTTTAACCGCTGTGTTATTCCTACAGGGGCAAGTGTCCTTTGTAGCTGGATACACTTGGGTATAAATCTCAGTTATGCCATATACTGGCAGGATGGCTCATTACATTCATCTGTAAAATCAAGATAGTCTTGTGAGAACTCAAAGAGAGAGTACGGGTTAAACCCCCAGCACTTAATACAGGCTCTATGAACAATGGATTGCTTCCCCCTGAGTAATGCTTGACTTTTTCCACAGCCCACAGCAGGCAATTTTTCCCCTCAACTTTGGCCAATTTATAATAGCTAGGCAATATTTTCCTTTTTTTTTTTTTTAACTTCTTGAGCCCCTTCACCCATTTCTTCTCCCCCCACCTCTAGACTCTGGCAATCACCAGTCTGTTCTCTGTATCCATGAGCTTATTTTTTGTTATTGTTGTTGTTTCTGTTTTTTAAGATTCTTCATGAGAGAGATCATACAGGATTTGTCTTTCTCTGTCTAACTTATTTCACTTAGCATAATGCCCTCAAGGTCTGTCCATGTTGTTGTAAACAGGAGGATATCATTTCTTTTTTTATGGCTGAGTAATAGTCCAGTGCGTGTGCATGTGCGTGTGTGTGCATGTGCGTGTGTGTGCATTGCATGCACATGTGTGTTCGTGCGTGTGTGCATGTGTGCGTGTGTGAGTGTGTGCATGTATTGACTTCCTTATCCATTCATCCATTGATGGACACTTAGGTTGTTTCCATATCTTGGTTATTATAAATAATGTTGCACTGAACGTGGGGGTGCACACATTTTTTTTGTTAGGGTTTTCATTTTCTTCGGGTAAATACTGGATTATATGGTAATTCTCTTTTTAATTTTTTGAGGTACTTCTGTACTGTTCTCCACAGCGGCTACACCAGTTTATACTCTTGCCAAGCGCACAAGGATTCTCTTTTCTCCACATCCTCGCCAAGATTTGGTATTTCTTGTCTTTTTGATTCTAGCCATTCTAACAGGTGTGAGGTGACATCTCATTGTGGTTTTGATTGCATTTCCCTGATGATGAGTGATGTTGAGCATCTTTTCGTGTGCCTGTTGGCCATTTGTGTGTCTTCTTTGGAAAAACCTCTATTCAGATCTTCTGCCCATTTTTTAGTTGGATTGTTGTGGAGCTTTTTTTCCTGTTGAGTTGTATGCATTCTTTGTGTACTTTGAGTATTAACTCCTTATTGGATGTATCATTTGCAAATATCTTCTCCCATTCAGTAGGTTGCTTTTTTATCTTGTTAATGGTTTCCTTTGCTGTGCAGAAGCTTTTTTTTTTTTTTTTTTTTTTTTAGTTTGATGCAGTCCCACTTGTTTATTTTTGGTTTTGTTGCTTTTACTTTTGATGTCAGATTGAAAAAAAATCATCTCCAAGACTGTGTCAGGGAGCTTACTCTAAGTTTTCTTCCAGGAGAATTACAGTTTCAGGTTTTATATTCATCTTTAATTTTTGATTTAGTCCTTCAGCCACTAGATGGATTTAAGTACATTAAGTAAGGGCTCTCCCCCCTTACCCCCAGCCCTGCTTTTTAAAAATTATAAATGGTGGCCAAATTAAAAAAAGGGCCATTGAGGACTTAGAGTTCTAGAGTTATTCATAGGATGAATGTGTGACTTTTGTTTTTGGTATGAGTTAACAATACAAATGACCTTTGAGTTGGAACTATTCCTGGACTAGGTGTAGGAGTGATTCAGTCTATGTCTTTGTAACACAACCAGTGGGCAAAAAAGAACCAAACACCCATATTTACCTTAGTCTAAATAGAGTCAATTAACAAGTCATCTGGTTATTTTAGCACTAGGTAAAAACATAGATTTTAAGTCATTTATGGTGATTCAGAGAAGTTTTTATTTTTAATTATCTATTTAATCCTTTGGTGAACAAACTTATCTTTACTCTTTTTCCTTATTTTCCCTTAAAAATATATTTCTCTTTTTGGTTTGCTTTCAGATGCTGCATTCTCTGGTTTGACAAAATCAGCAATGGAGACTTTTTTTTTTTTTTTTTCTTTAAGTTTGGGTTATCAGGTGTAGAGAAAATACAGCAAAGGGCAAAGAACCCAGATTTGGGGTAAAATCCAGCTGGTTTTGATTCCTTGCCCTGTCTCTTGCTGGCTCTGGAATCCGGAAAATAACTCTTCTGAGCTTCAGTTTCCTAAACTTTAAAAACGTAAGATAATAATACTTACCTTATGAGGTTGTTGGCAGGGTCAAAGAAGTCCACTTGGCTCTTGAACAACATGGGTCTGAACTGGACGGTGCCACCAATGTGCAGAGATTTTAGAGTCCAGCACTGTGAATGTATTTTCTCTTATGATTTTCTTAACACCATTTCCTTTTCTCTAGCTCACTTTATTGTAAGAATACATATATAAATACAATATTAATATTAATACAATATGTATTAATCGACTGTGTTATTGGTAAGGCTTCCGATCAACAGTAGGCTATTGGTAAAGTTTTGGGGGAGTCAGAAGTTATATACGGATTTTCACCCATGTGGGGTTGGCACCTCTAGCTCCCGCATTGCTCAAGGGTCAACTGTAATGGACGACTACGATGCCAGCCAATCGGCAGGAACCCGTATCTTAAACGTTACTTCCTTTTTTCTTCTGTGTGGTCGGACGGAGATTCAGCTCTGTTTAGCTGCAGTATAAGTGGATCATTAAAAGTGAAGGAAATTTACAGCTAGTTCACGTTTGTCACTCACGGATGAAGGAAATCAGAGGAGTGAAGTGTCTTATTCAAGAGGACAGATTGTGAGGCAGAAGAGAGATTAGAACCCCTGTGTCCCCCTTCCTCAAACCCAGACCTTTCCTCTTACAGTATGGCTTGTCCCGTGATCCAGTAAGCCTTACTCTTGGATTCTGTAGAACACAGCAACCACCTAAACAAAGCCCCCAATCTAGTCACCAGAGGGATAGTAGCATGTATGATCTCTATCTACTTGGACATCATATTTGTTATAACATAACTGGTTACTTAAGTAAGGTTATATTGTGTGTAATTTGTCCTGTGGTTATCATAAAACCCTTTCCTGAAATGTAGAAATACTCACAATTTGGGTGTCTTTTTGGTGTAGCATGAGATGGCACCCGGTTATAAGGTTTGTGTCCAGGGAATGGCTTGTCTAAAGGGTGTGTGCATTTAAACTTGGACAGATATTGGCAGATTTCATCTCCATAGGTGATTGTATGCCCTCTCACTAGCCATATATGGGAATGCCAGTTGCTTCCATACCTCAGGAACACAGTATTTGCTGATCTGGTAGATGAAAAATGTTCATCTTTTTGAGAATCCAGTGACCCATTTTGATTTTCTCCCTTGTTCCTCAGCCTCTCTGTCTTCCCTACCATGTTTCTTCCCCATCTCTTCCTGTCCATCGTTGGTTGAGATTTTAGATTGCTTAAAGTCTTTTATGGGAAGCATCCCCTGAAAAGGTGATCTAGAAGGGCCAGAAGTTGAGACATTGACAGGAAATTGAATTCAAACAGGATGAGAAAAGCAATGAATCACTCCCAAGAATTAGTCAATAGCAAAACACTGATTCAACACACAGTTGACCTAAAATTCCTAGGTTTTTGGAGTGGGATTTTATGGGGTAAGACCTTAGGGATATTGATGGATTGATAAGGCCTCTGGTCAACTCCTCCTGTTGTGACCAACGAGTATGTCTTTGACCTGAAATGGCCTAACGTTCAGTTGCAGGATGTTGAGCATTACTGAGTCCACTAGACCCACCGCAGTCCAGAAAAGTTGTAGATGGGTAGGTCAGCCTCACAGCTGGGTTCGGAGGGAAGTGGAAGATACCTTGGCCTCCTGTAAGCTTCTTCAAGACCAATATCCTGATTATTTACTGTCCCTCATGGTACTGCAGAAGGCCAAGCCCATGATAAGCATTTGTTCCTTGTCTGTTTAAAACTTGCTGAAAACTAAGAGACTTTGGAATTAGGGCCAAAACCCTGAGTTCTTTCTTGTATCTTTAGGCCACTCTTGTGTTCTGACTCGGGCTGGAAAACCCCTGCCAGGCCTGCAGAGGGAACACTGAGTTGGCCCTCCCCTGCCCTCCACATGCCTTTGTCCTCCCTTTGTGCGCACTTTGCAAGAACTGTCCCTGCTCATTGAAAACAGGAGGGTCAAGGTCATTGACTCTTTTCTGTATTTTTCCAGCAGGAACATTCATTCATTGTTTTAACACTTTTTTAGGCAGCACAGCAGAGTGATTAAGTGCAGGGGCTCTGGAGCCACACTGCCTGGGTTTAAATCATGACTCAGCTGCTCAACATGTTGCTCACATACTCCATGCCTCGGTTTTGTCATCTGTAAATGAGGATAACTAAATATACGTATGTACATATGTACATATGTGGGCATGGGTGTATGTGGCTTAACCGAGTGCCTACCTTATAGTCAGTTATCTGTATGCTTATTACCATTAATACTACATTTTTAGGGGCGCCTGGGTGGCTCAGTTGGTTAAGCGACTGCCTTCAGCTCAGGTCATGATCCTGGAGTCCCGGGATCGAGTCCCGCATCGGGCTCCCTGCTAGGCGGGGAGCCTGCTTCTCCCTCTGCCTCTGCCTCTCTCTCTCTCTCTTTCTGACTCTCATGAATAAATAAATAAAACATTTAAAAAAAAAATACTACATTTTTAAAAATTTCAATCACTCTAAGGTTAAGTGGAAGAAATGCTTACTGTGCGCAACTCTTGCAAACATTTCCCGCATATTCCCTTCACTCACGATAACTCCGTAGATATTATCATCCTCTTTTCATGACTGGAAGCTAAGGCACAGAGAGGTTAAATACACTGTTCAAGGAACTGAGCTTCAGTGGACTCAGAAGTTTTCTTTCCTTCCGCTCTTAGGTCTCCTCACCCGAGTCTACCTAATTTTCTTTTTAAGTCCCAGAGAAGGTTAAAATACAAATTCTCTGGGACACACCACAGGAGCTGTAATGGAGTCTTGTTTTGCTTTGTTTTCATCGAGCGTGAGCCCGTGTAATCATCCTCAATATGAATGAATGTAAGGGGTTTTCTTAAACTCAAATATTGATTAAGCCAAGACCACAGTTTTGGATCTGATGGGGTTGTAGGCAAGAAACCAGCAATAAGGAGAAGTGTAGTGTTTTCTAGAAAAGGGTGAGGGTGCTGGGCCTCTGTAGGAGGGAGGAGGCAGTGCAGATCATCTGTACCACAGCTCTGCCTCATACGTGTTTCTGGAAGAAGCACGCTGACCCTCATGGGATGGGAATGGGAGGGACGTATCCCGAGGTCCCTGGGAGCCCAGACAGGCCATCTCTCATTGACACAGGACACACGAGACCAAACAAAGAACAGCATTCTTGGACATAACACCCCTGAAGCCAAGAACATGACACGTACGGGGAGGTGCCACTTTGACTAGGAAGAAATACTCTTCTTTTTGATCATAAGGAGCTATGGATTTTTCCTTCTTCACTACCTTATTAGTGAAGACACCTGATGGCTTAATTTTGTGTTTTTAACATTTTTATGTTTCAACAATGTTCTTCTTCAGTAATTCCCTAATAATTTTGAAATAGTGATCTGTTGTCCTTTCCCCTTTAGTCATGTGTTGCTTGAATTCTTAAAGCTATGTATGTGAATACATAGTTTTGTATTATCTTTAATATACAAACAGACACCGACACACATATGTTTGTTTTTTCTTAAAACTTTTGTGAAGGGAAAAATATACACTCTTCAAGATTAGAATCTTCAGGCATTTCCATTTTTAATTTTGAGATAAATGTATTAAACTGAGCAATAGCTCAGTTTCTGTCCTCTTTATAAATGGAGTGCTGTGTCCCCACAGAACTGAGTTTCAACTGTCCCACTGTTGTGGCAGAAATGAATATCTGGGTTATAAAGAGACATGAAAACTAGCCCAGACCAAAATCTTTGGGAGCAGTTCATAAAAATAAAAGTGAAACAAACATTTACATTTTGTGTGAAGGAATTTGTGGTGGATAAGCCTTTTCACCAGCTTTTTTTTTAACATGGGCATACGGATATAGATGTTTTTGTCACAATTAAATCACTGGTAACTCCTGAAGACTTGTCTATTTCATTTTCTTTCTGAGGACTGAAGACAGGCCTTTCGGGGTGAGGCCTTTTGGACTGGCAAGCTGCTGCGTGGGATTTGGCAGTGAAGTACTTGTGCTTTTTGAAAAGGAGTATCAGTATATCTCTTTTGGCCATGATTTAAAAACATATGACTTTATAAATATTGTGAAATTTAATTGTGGTTTTTTTTTTTTTTGCATCATAGTAAAAGGCACTGCAATTCTCAAGGAACATGATACTAGATTGTAAGATTGTAAGATTCTTGTGGGAAAGAACAGGTCTTATTTATCTCTTTCCTCTCTGTCCCGGAAACACACTCTCTATATAGTTGGTACTCAGTAAATATTTACTGAGGCGAATTCAATCTAAAATGCATTCACCACCCGCCCCGCGCCCCCCCCCCCACTTCCCCTCTGGTAACCACCAGGTGGTTCTCTGTATTTAAGTCTGCTTTTTGTTTGTCTCTATTTTTCTTTGTTCGTTTGTTTCTTAAATTCCACAAAGAGTGAAATCATATGGTATTTGTCTTTCACTGACTTATTTGCCTTAGCATAATACACTGTAGCTCCGTCAGTGTCATTACAAATAGCAGGATTTCATTCTTCTTGATGGTTGAGTAATATTCCGTTGTGTATATATATATACATACACACCACATCTTCTTTATCCATTCATCTCTCAATGGACACTTGGGCTGCTTCCATAATTTGGCTCTTGTAAATAATGCTGCAATAACATGGGGTGCATGTATCTTTTTGAATTAATGTTTTTGTATTCTTTGGGTAAATACCCAGTAATGGAATTTGGTAATTCTATTTTTAGCAAACCTCCATACTGTTTTCCAGTTTGCATTCCCACCAACAGTGCACGAGAGTTCATATTTCTCCACATCCTCACCAACCCTTGTTGTTTCTTGTGTTGTTGATTTTAGCCATTCTGACAGGTGTGAGGTGATATCTCATTGCAGCTTTGATTTGCATTTCCCTGATAATTGATGATATTGAACATCTTTTTGTGTGCCTGTTGGCCATCTGGATGTCTCCTTTGGAGAAATGTCTGTTCATGTCTTCTGCCTATTTTTAATTGGATTATTTGGGGGGCTGGTGGTGTAATTGAGTTATATAAGTTCTTTATATATTTTTATATTAACCCCTTATTGGATATTGTTATTCGCAAATATGTTCTCCCATTCAGTAGGTTGTCTTTTTGTTTTGTTGATTATTTCCCTTGCTGTGTGTCCTGTGAACTTTTACAGCTTTTTTTTTAAAAGATTTTATTTATTTATTTGAGAGAGAGAGAATGAGAGAGAGAGAGCATGAGAGGGGGGAGGGTCAGAGGGAGAAGCAGACTCCCTGCTGAGCAGGGAGCCCGATGCGGGACTCGATCCCGGGACTCCAGGATCATGACCTGAGCCGAAGGCAGTCGCTCAACCAGCTGAGCCACCCAGGCGCCCGTGTCCTGTGAACTTTTAATATCCTTTCAAATTTGGGGTAAGGGACAGACACCTTATTGAATCACTTAGGACACACTTAGGATGGGCAAAGTAAGGGAGAATTGTACTTCTATTGACCTTACTTATTTCTCATTTCAGTGAGTACTAATTGAGAACATTTATTTTTCTTACCATTCTCTCCCCTTTATTAACTAACTGAATCAGCAACTATTTATTAAGCATATGTTTTATATGAATAATCGGGCTAAGCAATGGGACTACAAAGGAAAATAAAATCTAATACTTGTTTCCAAAAGGAAGCAGGTCAATTAATTATTGCAAGTGACCCGAGAAGAAGGATTTAACCATATGCCCCTAACTTATCTTTAAATATCTTCTCTTTCCCATATTCATTATTCTTACTCCCTTTGAGAAGTAGAATTCTCGTAGGGCATGTGGGGAGAGAAGACAAATCCAGATCTACCATGCTGTGACCAGACCTTGTCTAGCCAGTGAGCTGCGTTCCATGGGGCATGAACTAGTAGAGTTTACTAGTGGGTGAATGAGCTTCACTTTATGCAAGTGATCTAAAGTTCATTGGGCTGACTACGTGGTAACTAACCATAATACAAAATGGACAGTGGTGAAATGGGACCAGCAGGGCTGGGTAAATCTCTGGATTGTTCAGCGGCCAGAGAGAGCAATTTTGTGTGTGTGTGTGGGGGGTGTGTAGGGAGGAGGAAGGGGGAGGACTTCCTGGAGGAAATGGTGAGGCTTGGACTATGTGATGGGATTGGGGCCCCTTAGGACCCGTACTGGTCACGTGACAAACATATGGATACTGCATATTTCTGTCTTCGGTGCTCAGTGAATGTTCATCTCATATGTATGAATCCTTGTTGTAGTTGTTTTTTTTTTTCCCTTAAATTTCCTATTGTTTTCTAACTTTTATGTGTCATCCTTGTGTGAGGGCCATGCTAATCTTCTCTGTATTGTTCCAGTTTTAGTGTGTGTGCTGCTGAAGCGAGCATTGTTTTCTAATTTTTAATGTGATTGTCAGGGTAACTGTCTGTTCCACTTTGTGAGGAGAGAGTCCGCCTCCTGCGTGGTCTGTTCTTCTTCCCGGCGGGGGGCTCGCACACTGCTTCCCAGGCGTGAAAGGATTTGGTTGGAGTGTTTTCACCAGGGGAGTGAGGTTTTAGATCTACCTGGAAATTGCTGATTGTTGTCCTATTTTGTTTATAAGGATATCATCTCAGAATCCATTTTTCCTTTTCCTCTTTTCATCTCAAAACTTCTCTGATCTTCTACCGATAGTGGTTCCATAGAGTGGTGGCTGTGCATATATATTCAGGGCTCTCACATGAAAGGACAATGCTCGTTTTGCCAGGATAAGTGGAGAAGGAATAATATATGTGAATCTACAACCTAAATAAGGAATGGCAAAATATCAAAGTACGTTATGTTTTTACAGCTATTCTAGCTCTGTACTCAATCTGACCGTAAAAAACTAATATTTTCACTGTTACCTCTTAGCAATATTTTAGGTTTTCTCTTCCTTTCCTCCACTTAACATGGATGATTAGCAGCAAACTAGTACAATTATTGCTTTTTTTTAAAATTTGCAACTTTGCCATATTTTCGTGGTCAGTCCAATTAAATTAAACAGTTACAAACTGCCAGCCAAGTGTGTGCATAGCACTACACTGGACTCTTGTAGGGGCTGTGAAGGTGAGGAGTGGAGAGTCCCTGCCTCCTCAGGGCTCGTGACCCGGCAGGGAGGACATGTCCATAAATCATCCTGTTAGCAGGCTGTACAGAGTGCGGCAACTAAGAACAGCCCAGCTCTGTGGGAGTTGGCAGGAAGATAGGGTAATCTACACAGAAGTTACCCCAAGCTCCCCCAGTTCATGAATTTCTTTGGTTAGTAAAGTTTCCACAATGCCTAAAATCCCCACTATGCACAGTGCCAGGCACCTCCTCAGACTGTGTTAAAAAATAGTGCACATAGGTGGTAAAGCCCCAAAAACTCATTAAAAGGATATGCAGTGGAAAGTAAGTCTGTCTCCTGACACATTCCATCACTTTCTCTCTCTAGAGACACCCACTTTGCACAATTCCCCATGTGTGATTAATTGTGAAAGATGTGTTGCTGATCGGTTCTTTTGAAATTTCATTGCCTTCAACCCAGTGTAGTAAACGTTCCACAGATGTGCCAGGTGCTGTGTTAAGTACTGGGAATACCAAGACTAGGACTCTGGTCTCTGAAACATTCACAGTCTGGTACACATAAAGATAGGACTTGGGCTATAACATGTTCAGTGATATGATAGAGATAAGGGGTAAGTGTTCTGATAACTCAGGGAGGGAACACAGGACTCACCACCCTACAGTGGGGCCAGGTTGCTTCACGGAGATCACGATCCTCTAGCTAGCACTCGGGGATGCGGGTTTCCCTGGGCTGAGGGAGAGGCAAGTAAATCCTTGGCCAATAGAACCACATACTCAGAGAAAGAGAAGACTGAAAATATATGTTGAGTCTATCAGTAGGGCTAGGGTGTAGGATATGTGCAGTGGTAGACATGTCTGGAGGTTGTGGCCAAATTATTAGGGGCACCGAATTTCTCATCCTGCAAGATTTGGACATCATCCGTGCAAGGGCAAAGGGAAGTGGCTGAAGGAGTATGGTCATGGTAAGGATATGAGGCGTAACTGTCTTTCAGAAGGATCATTTTGGTGGTCCTCTGACGGCTGGAACGGACAGGGGAGGAGGTGGAAGTGTGCGGATCAGTTAGGTTATAACTCTGGCTATACCCTGGCCAGGATGAAACGAGAAGGCGGCAGTGGGGATGAAGAGAAAACAGATCTGAGGTCTCCCAGAAGGACAAATGACGGGCTTTGAGGATAACAGGAACGGATCAGGCGTGCTCCCAGCTCAGGATCTGGCCTCCTGCTAAGGGGCACTCGTAGATGAGTTAGCCTTTGTGTATGGTCTTTGCCAGCGGTCTAGGGAGAAACCGAGCATTCTCAGGATGCGGAGGAAGAACTAGGAAGAAAAGGCAACCCTGAGAAACCATCACCTCTTAAGTAGCGGGCACATAAAAAGCCCTGTGTGGTAGAGGAAAAGTGATTGATTAGGCCGTCTAGAGTCGCACAGCCTGGGGGGGGCCGAGTGAGGAGGAAGGGCTCCTTAGTGTCTGCCCACTGCGAGCGAGAAGTCAGCTGGAGGGGAGGCTGAGAGAGAGCTCGGGCAGGGAGAACGTCCATGTTGGCCTCTGAGGGCAGAGATGACTGGCGTGGTGAGGAGGAGAGGTCCGAGGGGAAGGCCTCGGAGCGGGCAGAGGTGACCTGCCCAGCTCCGCTGGCTGGCGTGTGGCGGCAGGGGAGAAGTAGGGCTGGGCGTACGTCTCTCCTCCCACCAGAATGCCCCTCGGTGCCCCCGCGCTTGGGAGACGAGAGGCCCCGTGTGGGAGGGAAGGATGGCAGTCAGGAGAGATGGTGATCAGGGCAGCGGGAGGGAGGAGGTTCTTCAGAGCCGCCACGGGGCGTCCGTTCCTAGCGCCGGACCTGGGCTGTGTCTGTCCACTGCTTTCACAGGCAAGCTGTTTGCTTGTTGCCGTGGAGTGTCTAATTTTATGCATAAACCCAAGTGAGATCATTTTCTCTGGGCTTTTTTAATCCCCTCAGAAAAGTTTTGCATCCCTCTGCCTGTAGAACTCGACGGTCACTTTTCCTCGCAGATGGGGCCAGCCCTGTCGGCATCTTTCTGACCCACATCAATGTGAACGCAAAAGGCACCTCAGCAAGGAGCGCGATGCCACATGGTATAGAGGGTTCCTGCGTGTCGGTGGAGATGGAGAGATTAATGGCCGCAGTCCTGACATGGTGTTCTGGAAAGAGTATCCGTCCACACAAGGGGGAAGCCAGGGACTTTGTTAGGTCACCAGAGCCCGGAGCTTGAAAAGCAGCTTTAGTGTACGGCATGCTTCTGTTGTTTATAACTTTCTGTAATGTGTGATAACAAAGAGCAGTGTGTGGTAACAAAGAACACTCTGTTACCACGAGTTATTTTAACCACCAGCTTTCGGCTGCTCAGCCTTTTTTCCCCCTTCTTCCTCACAGCTCTGTTTCTGGCTCCATGTCTTTGTCACCCACTTCCACCTCCTCCCCAGCTGCTCCTCCTCGTCTCCTTGTGTGAAGTCCTTCCCCGTGGCTGTTTCTGCTCCACCACGGAGAACCTGCCGGAGGCTTTTGGCTTTATAGCACGAGCAGTTTGACACTCTTTTCCAAACTCTTCTTGCACATGCATTGCTCCCAAGGGTTCTTCACGCTTAGAGAACCCCAGGATGGAGGGTATTCCAGGGGCTTCTCTCAGTATGAGGAGGGAGGGGCTCCTCTTGGAATAGAGGGGGAGAAAGTGTGTGTGCACGTGTGTGTATGTGTGCGCGCACATGCGTGTGTGTGTCAGAGAGAGAGAGAGAGAAAGAAGGAAGATAGATCAGAGGTTTGGAGGGCTTCATAGTCCTTTTCTCTCTCCCAGAGGACTCCTTGCTGGGTTTTTAATGCTACTAAGCCAGAAACACAGAATAATCATTATTAAACTGGGACTGGAAAAGTTTTGTTTTGTTCTGAAAAACCTGACCTCAGACTTTGAATAGCCACCGAGCCCCAAGTGGCTCCACCTCGACCCCCTGAAGAGAGGCAGGCAATCAGATGTGACTGTGGGGTAAATGGTGTGAGCCCAGAATGGTCCAGCAGAGGCAAGTTTCTTTCTCTAGAGGTAATTTCTACAAGGATCGTCTTTTATTCTGGCCTGAATTAGCAAGTGATACCAGACATTGTTGATGTAGGCAAATGATACAGGAGACAGGGTCTATAGGAAGCTTGGCTGATGATCTTGCATAAATTTCAAGGTTGAGAGTGATTTTACAGCTCTCCTTACACTTTCTGCAGTGGATTTTTGTTTGTTTGTTTGGCTCGGTTTATAGAACACACTGAAATAGTTTGCTTAAATCTCTTTACTCCTGAACCTTGGTGTACATGTCTCCAATGGCATAAATCATACCAAGAAGGAGTTATTTTAAAAATCTGAAGATTTTGGGCGCCTGGGTGGCTCAGTTGGTTAAGCGACTGCTTTCGGCTCAGGTCATGATCCCGGAGTCCCAGGATCGAGTCCCGCATCGGGCTCCCTGCTCAGCGGGGAGCCTGCTTCTCCCTCTGACCCTCCCCCCGCTCATGCTCTCTCTCTATCTCATTCTCTCTCTCAAATAAACAAAATATTTTAAAAAAATAAAAATAAAATAAAAATAGGACGCCTGGGTGGCTCAGTTGGTTAAGCGACTGCCTTCGGCTCGGGTCATGATCCTGGAGTCCCGGGATCGAGTCCCGCATCGGGCTCCCTGCTCAGCAGGGAGTCTGCTTCTCCCTCTGACCCTCCCCCCTCTCATGTGCTCTCTCATTCTCTCTCTCTCAAATAAATAAATAAAATCTTTAAAAAAAATAAAAAATAATAAAAATAAATAAAAATCTGAAGATTTCAATTAAAAAATCCCTGTGGCTTGGCTGTTTGGCCTTTGAAAAGTCAGTTAACATCTCCCTTGCTCATTTTCTTTACCTGTAAATGGGGGAGTTGAGCAAGTCTGATGTCCTATCGGTTTCAAACATTCATTAGTAATCGGACAGACTCAGAGCTGGAAACTGGATTTCACTTTAGTGTCTCAATTCCACGGGTCATGTGGCCGGTGCCGAGAGGGCTGCAGTAAGGATTACAGACTTCGGGGCTCAGTGGGAAGGAGTGGGGTAGATGAGTGATGGCCGCCTTGCATGCAGTCATTCGGGGTGGTGGCATGTGGTATTTGGTTTGTTCCATTATGTTTTTGGCGTTCCCTCTCTAACCTACTAAGAGGGACCAGAGGGCAGTTATGTTTTCATTTTTCACACACGTGTGCACTAACACACACACAAACACACCCCCCTCATTTGAACCAAATTGTTGATGAAACCATCAGCTTGTGTTCTATTCCTTCTCCAGATGATTTAGCTTCAGTTAAATCAGATTTCTGTTCCCTACTTCATATGTCTTAAAACCAAAGGGAAAAGAGAAAAAGGTGTATAGATGGCCCATTTTAAACACATCACCACTTCACGGGCGCCTGGGTGGCTCAGTCAGTTTGGACATCTGACTCTTGATCTCAGCTCAGGTCTTGATCTCGGGGTCGTGGGTTCGGGCCCTGTGCTGAGCTCCACACGGAGCTCTGTGCTCAGCATGGAGCCTACTTAAAAAAAAAATAAAAATAAAAATAAACACATCACGACTTCAAGCCCAGGTCTCCTAAAATCTTGGTTGCTTGGCAGAAGACAAGATACAAAATGATAGCCAGTTACCCATCTAATATAATATAGCATCGAGCCCTACAGTGTAACTTTTTTATGATCATGGCCCTAGGATCAAAAAGGTATGGAGAATTGCACATGGGAAATTATATAAACTCTAAAGTGTGTTCCGAAAGTGACTTTTTATACTATTTTTTATAATTGCTCTAGGATGTTAGACAAAGTTATGTTTTCAAAATATCCAGGTGAAGAATGGAGAGCTTAAAAAGAGTGTTTTTAGAATGCTGGATGGGAATAGGTGATGTTAATCAGATTTCAAGGTTCATCTTGACCCGCTGTCTCTCGGGACACTGATCAAAGTTTTGTGAATCCTTCTGATGCAGAGTTACTCATTAGAGTTCTCAGCACATAATTATGGACTGTCAGAAGATTTCGGTTTTGTGTAATAAATGAGTAGCATGCCTGCGGCTTGCTGAGGTGTTAGCTTAATAACCTCATAAGATAGGTTGTTTTTCTTCTCCCTCAAGACCTGAGCAGACTGGCTTATGTCTTGTCCACCCGATCTCAAATGGAGGTGAGCAGAGTAGGCCTTAGATTTCTTTAAAAGTTTATTTCGAAGAGGAAGAAACACAGCTTCTTATGTTATTCCCTTTTCCTTTGTTCTTTCTTCTTTTGAATTGGAAGCATAACAGATTTTGTTTTTATGCCTAAACCTTGGTAAGGATGTGTAAGTTTTTCTCCTACCACGTACGGTTCTGTGTAGTAAGATGTTAGCGAATTGGTGCTGATAAGCAGTGCCACGTACGGTTCTATGTAGTAAGATGTTAGTAAATCGGTGCTGATAAGCAGTGCCACATTGAAATTGCTGCCTGCATGATACTCTTACTTGGGGATGCAATTATTTCCCTTGGTTTTGACAAGATGTCAACTGTGATATGCACAGAGCAGAAACATATCCTAAGACACTATAGTGCATTAGAAATCTTTCCAGGGGAGAACTCAAAGATGTGTCTGGGGCTCCCATTCTGACTCCATCCTCTGCCTTTGTATGTTTGTTTATATTTAGATTATTAGCTGATTCTGAAGTGGCATTTAAGAAGCATGAATCATTCTATTTAGCGATCATAATTAACATGGGTTTCTAGGAATATTTTGCCTTCATTTTTAGTATAAAGAGATGGAGAGCAATTCATGATTAGTCATTCTACTGGTAATGGTGGTGGATGTACTTTTTTATAGTAGCTTCAAGAGGGAAATAGAGGTGCCTAATTACTACAGGATTGTATTGCACACCTATTGTGTGCTCTCACTGTTGAGAATACAGAGACGTATCAGATACAGAGCCAGCCAGTGAGGAGTTTATAGTCTAGTTGGGGAAGATATTCATCAGGATAGGTTAGTTGCTATAACAGACCTCCAAATGTCATTGAGCTTATTTTTAATTTGCAGTCAAAGTTTATTTCTATCAGGTTGGGGGCTCTCCATACATTCATCCAGGGACCCATGCTCTATCCACCTCGGCTCGATTATTCTGGAAGTCTACAGTGTTCTCTCTCCGTTTAGCCAGATGGGGAACAAAGAAAAAGAGGATTATATATGGAAGTCTGAAAATGGACAAGTCCCTACTGTTCACACCTCATTGGCTAAAAAAGGAGGCACATGGTCCAGTGTAGGTGCAAGGGAGGCTGGGGAGTGTAGTCTGATTTAGTTAATGGCTGATGGCCTCTGCCATCATGGGCTCACTTACTTACTTACAGCGGTAACATGCTGCAGAGTAGAAAGAGTTGACTGTGGTAAGGACAGAATGGGCAAAGCCTGGGGAAGCCTGGGAGAGAGGAACTGGATGCTTTAGAGTATTTTGAGAAGAAATCAAGCGGGTCATGTCTGTGCTATTGTGTCTGGCAGTCGTGTTCCCACACAGCATGGTAATCCTCAGTGCTATGTTGGGATTTGAGTGTGTGGACCGCACCGAGTATGAAGCCCATTGTGTAACCCAGGCACAGCTCAGGGAAGCGTGGCGGTCACTCAGTCTTGGAGCAGACTCGACCATCACGACCAAGAGCCAGCCAGGCAAGGCTGGGACAGTGAGCCGCAGAGTGGAAACCCTGCCGGCAGAAACCTGGTTGGTCTGTGGGACTGTGTGTGTCCAGGGGCTATGAATGGCAAACAGAACCACCTCACACTGTTAAGGGGTGAAAGAGGCGTGAAGGTTGCACGGTGTAGCACAAAGAAGATCCAACGGAAGGCCTGGTTTTGGGCGTCACTCCTGACCAGCCTTGTGCTGCCTGCTCCTCACTTGATCTTTCTCAGCCTGGATATTCAATATCCATGATAGATCTTTAATGCCTTTAAAAGATTTTTTTTTTTTTTTAAGATTTTATTTATTTATTTGAGACAGAGAGAATGAGAGAGACAGAGAGCACATGAGAGGGGGAAGGGTCAGAGGGAGAAGCAGGCTCCCTGCTGAGCAAGGAGCCTGATGCGGGACTCGATCCCGGGACTCCAGGATCATGACCTGAGCCGAAGGCAGTCGCTTAACCAACTGAGCCACCCAGGCACCCCTTTAATGCCTTTAGATTGCTTCCCATGGTGACTCTGGGGGATTTCAGGTTTCAGCTAACTATAAGAGGTGTTCCATTTAGGACCAAGATTAGAGTCAGAAATCTGAGGGGATGCCAAAAGCCCATTAATCCAGATAAATAATATTTTAGTGTAATATTTGAAGTGATTAATCTTAATACCCCCCAAAAATTCATGATGGATAAAATATAAAAATTTAAAATAGGACCAGGTCAGTGTTACTGGTTTTCCCTTTTACTTCGGCTCTAGTATGGCTCAACACAGCCCTGTTCATGATCTTGTCTTTATTTAAAGTTTTGAGATTTTGCTGGTCTTGGACTTTTTTTAGATTGATGTTGACTAATGAAGGTACTGCATCAAAATGTTATTTATTTTGATTACCAATTTGGAGGCCCCTTAGATTGTGTATTTGAGGTGAATGCCTCATAGCTTACCATGGACTGAGCCCTGGTTTACTTTCTTGTGTATCCCCAGCGCCTAGCATGATGCCTGACATGTGGTATATGTTCAGGAAATGCTCAAGAATGCAAGGATATTGGAAAAATAAACATGTAAACCAACAGGTGACACATCTTGGAATCAGAAGAAAGGCTCGGATGGTTCGGGAATCACAGCCCACAGTCACTGGCTGAACCATAAAGCCAGTTTGCACAGTGGCCCAGCATACCCAGAGTCACTGGGTCTTATAAGCCCGCAGATTCCTGCACACTTTTCCAGTGGTATTTTCCACACAGATCCTTGTTTGTAGTCTTAAATGACTGTGCATATTTTTCATCTTTTAGGGAGGAATGTATTCATAGTGTCCCCTCTTTTATCAATAGCTATCTGTTGAATACCTACCCTTTTTTTTTTTTTCCTTCTCTTTCCTTTTTTAAGTTTTTTGGGGGGAGGCAGTGTTTATGTTTGCTTATCAGCAGCTACAATTTATTGAATTTCTCTTGTGTGTTGGGTGTTTTTATTTAATTAATTAATTTAGAGAGAGAGAGCAAATGAGCTGGGGGAGAGGGGCAGAAGGAGAGGAAGAGAGAGGATCTTAAGCAGGCTCCACACTCAGCACAGAACCCAACATGAGGCTCAATCTCATGACCCTGGTATCATGACCTGAGCCAAAGAGTTGGACACTTAACCGACTGAGCCAGCCAGGCATCCCAGTGTGTTGGGTGTTTTTACTGATCACAGAAACCTTTGGTTTTTGTTTGTTTGTTTGTTTGTTTTGTTTGTTTCTTGTTTCTTGTTTTTATCTGTCTGTCAGAGGTAGAACTGGAGGCTGCCCCTGGTTGTGAGTGGTAAAGCTAGGATTTCGGTCCACCTTTCTCTGGATTTCTCCAGAGCCCAGGCCCTTCCCAGCACCAAGGACACGCATGGGGATAAAGGTATTTTCCTGGTCGTGACCTGAACTGTGTATCCCCAGAGGAGGGGAGCAGAAGGAAGACTCTGGAACTGCCTGGGCCTCCACTGGCTGGAGGAACTTCCCTGGAGAGGGAAACCCCATCAGTGCAACAGGTTGCCCCAGTTTTCAGACATTCCTGGATTGGGTCGCTTCCTCTTTTCTCTGTCTTCACTATGGTTTGCTCACGCTGCGGGCATTTAGGAAAGCAGCATCCCTTTCCAAGCAAGCCCAGGGCAGGCATCGAAGCGATCTACTTCCTAGTCTGGCTTTGACCGGGATTTTAAGCAAGTCAAGCTCTTTGAGCTTTGATCTTTTCTTCTGTGAAGAGGGAATAATTCTGATACTTAACACTCAACACCTCTGTGGATAGTAGTAGAGAAGATATAAGGAAAAAGTATTTGCAGATTATAAATATCACCTATGCAGAATTTACAGTTTGGAATTTGTTTCAAAAGCCATGTGACCCTATTTTGGGGGGGATCAAAGGAGGTAAAGACATAAGCTAAAACCAAACTATAGTAGAAGGTGGATGCAGGAAAACCACCTTTAATATGAAATATCTTGTTTGCATCAAAATCTTTTATGTTTGAACAGTTTGAGTATCACAAAGACCTGGTTCAGTTTAACAATTGGAAACAAAAGGCTACATTTTCAGCAAATAGCCTGGATTTTTTTTTTTAAAGAAATGGAAGCTTAATAGATTTTGAGGGGGATATGGGGCATTTCAAACTTCAGATTTCTCTTATTTGGGACTTTCAGTGCTCTCTCTGAGCTCTAAAGTAGCTAAACACACTTTTAGTAGCTTCACTGAAAGAAAGTACAACCTGGAGCCAAGAACTTTCCTGCCAAACTTTAAGCTAGAGCAGATTTTTAAAATCATGTTAGAAACCTGTGGAAGAAGGAGGCTCATAATGAAAAACGGTGACCTATTCTTAACAGCAGGCATGGCAGTGACTCAGTAATAATGGTTTCTGCACCATATTACCCCAGCCTGGCTGGAAAGGATCTCTTGGTTGTGGTCAAAAGAGGGGGCCTTAGATGGGACAGCCGGGTGTTTATCAGGCACTCGGTGGCCGAGATCTTCTGTTTCGCTTGAACTGTTATTGGGGCCACGTAGATGTCCTGAGAGCCCTGGATCATGCAAGAATTGCATAGTTACAGAATCATGAGATTTGGAAAGGGACTCAGGTTGTGTGGATTAGTGGTTCCCACACTGGGCTCTACCCAAGAACACAAGAGTTCCACAGAAGGATGGGGCAGGGCAGGAAGGAACAGGGCTTTGTAGAAGCTGCTGGTGGAGTGGGGGCATGCAAGTAAGGGGCAGGATGCTCCATACTCCCATTTCAGCCAAAGCACCTCTGCTTTTAAATATTACACATTGAGTTGGGCATAAGATTATATTTGTGAAAAGGATTACACTGACAAAAATGCTTTTAAGACTACTGACCTGGCTTAACTTTCTCTTAGTTAGGAATTTCATTTATAATATCCTGGACATGAGGTTACTCCTTCTCAGTTTACCAGCTCCAGTGATAGGGAACCGTATCAGCCAGGGTCCACTAAAGACACCAGAATCCCGCCAGTCATTTTAACAGAGAGACTCCAGTATAGAGATTGCTAAGTAGGTATTAGAACAATGGGAAGGTAAAGACGGGGAGGAAGCAGCAGTCACCCCTTGAGATGGGAACGAGGAGAAGAGGTCAGAATTACGAAAACTTAGGAGCTCAGAAAAGGGTCCCAGGGAGCTAGGAAGCAGGTCTCTGAGGAGGGAGCTGTGCCAATGAGGCCGGGTCTCAGAGCGACGGAAAACAACAAAGCGGAATCCTTGCTGCTGCCAAGATGGGGGACCATCCCTGGGGTGATGCTGAAAGGAACAGAAGAACGTGGAAGGAGCCAGCCTTGCTCCCTCTTGTGACTTTCCTCTCGTGCTCCCTGCGGGCAGAGGCCAACAGGGAGCCCCCTTGCCCCCGGCACAGGAAGAGTGTGGCTGCCCAGCCCCAGCCCCAGCATCACAAAGCTGAGATGCAGCCGCTCCGCATCCAACACAGGGACTCCGTTTCCCCCTCGGTGTCCCCTGACATTGTTGAATCAGCTTTAAATGAGAAACACAGAAGCAGACAGGAAAACAAAAGTCCTTTCCCTTTGGAGGTAATTTATCTTCCTGCCTAAGTTTGCCAGGCACACCCAGTCCCTTCAGCCTGCCTCGAGGACATGTTGAATAGACATTTTGGTTGTCATCCTCTGGACACCTTCCAGTTTGTCAGTGTCTCTTTTAAATATAGTTCTCAATTTGTCGGCACCTACCGAAAGCCTCAACAGTGCGCATACTTTTTTTTTTTTTTAAAGATTTTTATTTATTTATTTGACAGAGAGAGACACAGCGAGAGCAGGAACACAAGCAGGGGGAGTGGGAGAGGGAGAAGCAGGCTTCCCGCCGAGCCTCGACCGCAGGACCCTGGGATCACGACCTGAGCAGAAGGCAGACGCTCAACAACTGAGCCACCCAGGCGCCCCGCGCATACTTTTTGTCTTAGCAGTTCCAACTCTAGAAATTTATCCTTATGAACTTTTCATGATCTGCATAGAAATTTAGCTAGAAGGGTATTAATTTCAAAGTTGCTGATAATTTTTAAAAATTTTGGAGAGACCAGAAATGTTCAAGAAGAGGAGATTGGTTGTACTATGGAGTACTTGGCAGGTAGTATAGATGATGATGAAGAAGAAAGTTTAACAGTATGAAAAGAAAGCCGTGTTCTGTTTTTAGGTAAAAGAGGCAGGTCATAAAATGGTGCACACGGCATCGTTTCAGTGTTTTTTTAAAGATTTTATTTATTTATTTGACAGAGAGAGACACAGCGAGAGAGGGAACACAAGCAGGGGGAGTGGGAGAGGAAGAAGCAGGCTTCCCGCTGAGCAGGGAGCCGGATGCGGGGCTCGATCCCAGGACCCCGGGATCATGACCTGAGCCGAAGGCAGACGCTTAACGACTGAGCCGCCCAGGCGCCCCTGCATCATTTCACTGTTGTACATACTACATACGTCCATGTTAGAAAAACAACATTGGGGTGATATATGCCAACTGTCCAATGTATGATTGGTTATTTTTAGGTGGAGATACAGTGGACAGTTTAAATTTTTTTCTTTGTTTTTATTTTAAACATATTTTATAATTAAAGTATATTTCCTTTTGTACTAAGGCAAAAACTAATTAGTGCTGAGAATGGATCATCATGGGAACGGATCTGATGTATCATCTGTCATCCTCATGGTGTGTCACTTACATTTTTTCATAAATATGTCTTTTATATCTTCACTGGGAAATTGCATTGGTGAGAAGATTGCTGGGGCCACCAGGTGACTGTAAGCTGCCCCCCCCGACTATAGGAGACTTTGAGCAAGTCTCTTAAACAAGAACTTACGTTTCTGTCTCTGGAAAATCCAGAAGATTGCAGCAGATGATCCTCTTAGATTGGCTTTAGCTGTAGATTCTGTGGTTTGCTGAAAATGCCTGATGTCCAGTGGAGGCAAAATCCCATTTACTGAGGTCATGGTTGCTTTGTAGGTGACATAGGAGGCTGAGACCAGGTGCCTGAAATATAACTGGGTCCTATGTTGACGACTTAAAGAAATGCCGTCTAAGAAGAGGTCTTGCTGCAGGGGTAGAGCCCCAAACATGGCTCTTCATGGTGATGGCATTTCCAAACTAATGGAATAGGGAAAACAAAACAAATCTATGTTGTAAGAAGGAATCACTTTATAAGATATAGAGCCACGAGAGAATATAGTCCAGTTGGGTAGAACCTTCAAACCTGACAAAGGAGGGAGGGAGTTTAGAGACTGACAGCTGAAAAGAGATGGAGAACAGGGATGTGGCTGAGTTTCTCAGGATTGTGGGGTTTGGCAACATCAGCCTTCTAGAAAGCACTGTGAGGAGGAGTACATGAGTGTGTTCAGAGGTCTATGAGCCACAAAAGGGTAAGAAAATAAGTGTTCAGAAGAGACAACCAAATTCCTAGAATTTCTGAGACAAAGCCCAGATGATGAGGATACCAAACTCAGCTTCGGTAATACACTATTTCAACCTGAAATCTCAGCAGGGTTTGGGGACCCACCTTGAAATGCTCCTCTGGAGACTTCCTGGTTCACAACATTGACCATCCCCAGCCTGGGCATAGCTTGACGGGTAAATTAGCAAGAAGACTCTAACCCCTGGGGGTTGAGGAGGAAGGAGGAACCAGCCAGCTGGAAGAGAAGTGAAAACACAGAAATGCCAGAGAGCAGGGGGAAATTTAGGTAAATAAAACTGGAAACCTGTACCTTGGTTCTCAGTTTGTATAATGGGATTGTACGAGTTACTTTGTCAGTAACTGCTCTGAGCAGGGGTTTCTGTCCTTAACCACATCAGACACACACACACACGCGCACACACACACACACACGCATCACACACACACACTCGCGCACACGCACGCACACACACACACCAACCACTAAGCACCTCCTGTATGTCAGGTGCTGCTCTATGTACTTTTCATGTTATTTATTGAAACTCCTCATTAATTCTTCAAGGCTGATGCTTGTTATTATTCCCACTTCAGAGAATGAGAAGCTGAAGTAGAGAGGAGTTAAGTCCTTGCTGGAGCAACAGGCAGTCTGGCTCTCAACCAACTACCATGTTATGTCACCCTGTAGCTGGTCTGTCTTGGTCATGGTTGGGGAAGTGTGTGTTAGTGTGTTACCCAGTAGGGACCATCCCGAGTTTCCCCTTTGTGGCTGTATATTGTATTTGCCAGCCAGTTTGCCCTGGTGGTCATGCCATGGGAGTCTGTCTATCAGCTCTTTAAGCCGGGGAGTGCAGATGCAGGTTCCTCTTACCAGTGAGCCGCAAGGTATGGTCGCTCATGAACACTTTAGAATGACCGACCGGGGTGCTTACTCAAAATTCTGGGCCCCCTCCAAGATCTTCTGCGTCCGAATCTTGTGAGGTGAGACCTGACAGTCGGAAGGTGTAACAAATCCGCAGGTGATTTGGGAGTATGCTGAGGCTTGAGAACCACCGCTTTAGGCGTCCTGTATTCAGCTGAATGTTACCCATCGCTGCTCTCACGCAAGCCCAGCTGTAGCGATCATTCTTGTAAATCGTTGCAGACACATGTGTCTCTGTCCCCGCTGTGCTATAGAAGTCAGGTGATGGGTATTAGAGGGACAGGTGTGCACACAAATGTGGTGGTTGCAAGGCTATAAAGCTGGTTTCCAATTTGAGATTGGCAGCCATTTAAAAGAGAGAGAGAGAGGTACTTACTTAAGGGGCCAATATTAGAAAAAACAAAGCAATAAACCCAAGCGAAAAAGGACCATGACTACACACATCATGCTCTATGGCTAAAGCATATGCTTTTATTTAAGAGTTATTTTACTACTAATTTGGGCTTTCAGTTCTATTTGGCGGCTCCATGTGAATTATGAGATGTTGAGTGTGGCTTCGTTCGGCTGCTCATGTACATCACAAGGTTCTCCTTTTGAATTCACTTTTATAAAAGAAAGAAACTAAACAGTCATAACAACAGCACAATAATATAACAAGAGGGCACAGTCCTGTCTAGGAAGCCAGTTCTCTGTAATGTGTAGAAATCTCTGTAATAAGCAGGAGGTCATTAAAAAAAGTTCATGCTTGGCTAGACTTCTCAGTAAATTGTAAAGAGAAAAAAATGTCATGTATTATTTACAGTGAATGTATTTCATACATAGGAACTAAATCTTGATAGCTCAGTAATAGCTATTTAAGTTTTATAGAAAACTCTTTCTGCTCCCTGAAAGTTAACCCATTATTGCTCAAATGTTATTGGTGGATTGAAGACACTGACTCAACTGTCGTGGCAGAATGGACCCACCATGAAATTGTACCCACTCTCCACATGGGGACATTGTATGTCAGTCCTTGTACACTTACCAACTGAAGGCTTCATAGCTTGTCTCTTTTCAAAATAGCCCAAACCTTGCAGTGGTTGTGAATAGCACAGAGGGTCCATCTTTGAGGGATCTGAGTTGTGTGTGAGCCCAGGTTCAGAAAATAGTCAAGGCTGAGTATTATGCTCAAGGTGAACTCTAATAGAGAAGATGAGTAGCTTGAAAGCAGTCGGTGGAGTAAAGAAGCACTGAGAGAGGCTCAGAACAGGAAGTAAAGGATGAGGGGACTATTTCCATGATTAGAGAAGGCATCCCTGCACAGCCCTGCCTGGCCTTCTCTAGCATCTGAGACAATAAGATGACCTAGCAGGTGGGTATATATTGAGCTCCATCCTTTATGTTGCAAGGGCTGTTGACTTCATTCCCTGGCTAAAGGGATGTTACCAAGGCAGGTAAATGTTACCCATTGCTTTTCCTCTTCAGCTGTGTTTCTTGATCTTGTATTACCTCTTTGTCTGAGATGGATGAGTTCGTGTGGCTTTTATGAAACTGTCCCAGGATGACTTTTAAAAAAGATATGTTTAAGAGAGAACTTTAGAAATTATAAAGCCACCTTAGTAATTTTGCCAAGGAATAAAAATGCCAAATTAGAAATTCTGGGTTCCAAGGAGTATGACAAAGGAAAGAGTGAATTTTATCGGCTCTAGCTGTCCCGGGAGCAGATATGTAGTAAGGGATTCTAAAAGGTAACCATATTGGCATCTGTCTCAGGCTTTTTGCATCGTCCTCTGTTCCTTAACACTTTGTAGATATCCATGTATTCCAAAAGTCACAGTGTAAGGTCCAAGATAGGAAGCAAACTTTGGTGGAGACTTCAGGGTCATGGATAAATGAGGAATAGCTCATTTCAAACCCTTATTCTAATCCAACCCCAGCACTGGTGTTGTTGGCAAAGCTAGTATGGTTTGGTTTGAGGACAGTTAACTGATACTACTGTTTCCCTCTGACCATGTCTGGCCTGTTTAAGGGGTTCTTCTGTACCTTGAAGAAAGAAAAACTGCAGGATTTTGATTAAAGATGTACTTATGACTTTCCTTATTCACATTGGCCCTGTGGTTACATAGATATCTGCCATGAATATTTCCCATCACATTGTACCTTTGAAATGTACCCATAGGCATTTGAAGCCCTTGCCTCCGTGTGATGCATTGTCTCCTGATTGAAATTCAAGGAATGCTTTGTGACGATTGCTAATTCCTGAGTGGGAGCTTTTGGTGTATTAGCATGCTTTGAAATTGAAAGGCCTTACAGATCTCTTTGCATAATATTGGTCAAAGCATCACAGGCCAGTTTTAAGGGAAGAAAAAAGATCCCAGTTGTGAAAAGAAAAAATAATGACAAAGATTGCTGTTCCCTGTGAGTGTACATGTTCATATCTCTGAGTGCTAAAGTATAGATCCGTAAAGGGCGGGGGTGAACCTTGCTGCCATGTTGTGAGGCTCTTCCCTATCTTAGCAGAGCTTCTCTGGCTGGCCCATAAAGGAGCTGTGAAAAGCTTCCTAGTAAATTATTGGAGACTCACTGGCACCAGATTAATTAGTTGATTACACACACACACACACACACACACAGTTACCACCACCTCTCCTTTAGGGTCTTTTTTGGTCCCAGACGGTTTAGAGAGACAGCCTTGTGTCTGGGGAACACAGTCCTTGGTATCTGAGAGATCTTATTTAACAAACAGAATTGCCCAAGAAATAGTCCTTATTTTTCAGTTTGTTCATTATTCTTCCCTGGAGCAGATCTGAACTTATCCTGAGTCATTATCCATTAAATTGTTACACTCACGAGAGAGGAATTCAGCACAGATCTGTATAGAATCTTCGTATAATGAGGGGGTTAGCTAACTGAAGAATCTGAAGCACTTTTCTCTACAGCTGTCTCAGCTATGAAATCTCAACTCAGCAGAGATAGTAAGGACAGAATCAAGGTCCAGTAGGTAAACTGTATGTACATACACAGTACTATGGTGTGTATAGGTGTGTGTGTGTGTATATAACATTTTGAGTCACACAGAATCACTTGAGTATCTTGATTACAGACAGATGCAGCCTGGACCAGCAGGACAGTGGCTGAAATGGCTGTCTGTCCCTGCCTGGATGCGACAGGGATGTTGTCACACATGGCTGGAGCATGTCCAGAGCTTCTCTTCCTGTCACCCACGGGCTTCCCCCCCAGATGGAAACGTTCAGAGTTCCACTGCTCACTGGAAAAGGCATAGTGTCCTTGGGGTTGGCTTGTCTTTTAAAATCCACTGTGGTATTTTAGAACGATTCCCAAATCTTTCATAAAAGAGCTTTGGCAAAATAGCAAAACAGCTGTAAAAGGTTCTTGAGTAAATTTAATGGCTTAATTTCCCTGTAAGTATGCACCGTAGACCAAAAAGCACCCCTCCACAGACGCTTTCATTGCAAGATACTTTCTGCCTCAATCTCAAGTAGGCATTCAGTTAAAAAAAAAAACAAACAAAAACCTTTTGATGTTCTGGGGAAAAAATAGCTTAGTATTTGACAGGTGAGCAAGAAACTGGGTTTTTCAGACAGTAAGTATCTGTGACCACCACCATGGACTGTTAACGGGCTCAGGGACATGGCCTTCAGTGTGCTTGCAGATCCATGCACATTTCAATCTATTAATGATTTTTATATGCAGATATCTTATCTCTAATCCTGCCCTTCCCTGGGGATAGCAACTGGAAAGTTTATGAGCCTGGGGTTTAGAATGGCTGAGGAACTGATCCAAAAGCTTAGCTACCAGCCGGGGAGCCTCTCCCAACGGTTTTAGGTCCGGAGGCTGAAAGGGGGCCCAAAGGAGCAACCTGCAAGTCTCAAAATCTGGAAGACGGGGTAGCCAATTAATTCCTCAACCATAAAGTTTTAGAGCTGGCCAGTATCTTAGAGATCTACTCTGCTCAGCAATTCCTACATATTCAACAAGGCATTTTTATTGAGCCTTATCCGAGGCCCTCAAGGCTTCATAAAACTATGAGTTTTATAGTATTTCTGCTAATCCCATACATTTATTGGAACTAACTCATTGGCCGGACCTGAACAAGTCATTTATTTTTCTGGGCCTTCATTCTCTATGAGTGAGACAGAGGGGGTCGGATTATAGATGATTTCTAAAATCCCTTATTCTGATATTCTTTAATCAATGGTCAGACCTGATTTATTGGTCAAATCTGCATGGAGGAGAGAAGTGGAAAGGACATATTTCTCACACACACACACAGCAAACCCCCCCAAAAACCTGTAGGCAAGAAAGAAAACACTCCCTCGACAGCACTCTCTTTCAAGACTCCTCCATGTGACTGTTCTGTTTCCTTCTGGATCTCATGGCAGCAGCTGTAAAGCACGTAGCCTGCCTGACTGCAATTCATGACAGATGGGACTGTCTCTTGAAATCCTTGCTCTCTGAGGCCCAGGATTTTCTCCAGTATTTATTATTTTGTTTCTGATTATGCGGATTAGACTTGGTCATTGTAAACAAATTGGAAAGTACAGAAAAATACAAAGGAGGAAAAATTGTAAATTCACCAAACACTTAACATTTTTTGGGTATCACATTAGTGATACACACACACACATATTTCTTCTCTGTTTTTTCTTTTGTGATTTGGAAGTTATAAATCCTGTTTTTAGGTTAAGATTCATTTATAATTAAATAGTGTACAGATTTTTCTCCAGTCACCAAGACCATGAATAAAATACTCTGTTGATTTTCTCCACTTGTATAAGGTAAGAAATATAGCATCTTTTGAACACCTTCCCTGCAACTGGAAATTTAGAATTCGATCGTTATGATAATTTGGAAATTAGTATTTTTGTTACATTTTGCATTTTTAATTCAAAAACAATTTTAAGAACTGGCTTTACATTTGTATAATCTTATAAATGACATTTAATTTTAATTATGGAACATTTAGTTTCAGTGCTCATGCTTATGACCAGCCCTTTCATGCCAAGGCTTATCCATTTTTGAGCTTTTCATTTTGAGTCCTTTATTTACCAGCTGGTGGTATTTTGAGAACTGTTTTCAGGAAGAATATGTAACATAATGCTTTCTGACTTAAAACACTCTGAGGTTTTTTCCTGTTATCTTTACTCAGGAGTGATGACTTTATGGGATCTTGAATGATTATATCATAATCTTTTTTTTTCAAAGTTCAGTGGTTGTTGCTTCACTTTATTTCCAGTTTTAGTATTGTGGAGGAGAAGTCTGGGATCAATCTATCTTTGCTAGTACTGTTTTTTTTTCTTGCTTTGATGCTTATGTTGTTGGGGTTCTTTTTCCTCGAAACGAAACATTATTAGTTTGTTTTCTCTCCTGGAATCCAATCTGCTATTCTCTGTCTTAATTGTGACTTTAAGTTTGGCAAGTCTGTTTTCCATCTCTGTACTAGTCTCTCTTTTTTAAAGATTTTATTTATTTATTTATTTATTTATTTATTTATTTATTTGAGAGAGAGAGCGAGCAAGAGCAGGGGGAGGGGCAGAGGGAGAGGAAGAGGGAGAAGACTCTCCACTGAGTGGGGACGCCAATGCGGGGCTCGATCCCAGGACCCTGAGATCATGACCTGAGCCGAAGGCAGACGCTTAACGACTGAGCCACCCAGGCGCCCCTCCATCCCTGTACTGTTCTTAGCAGCTCTCTCTTCATGAGCCTTTGCTCTACAGTTTCATACGTAAAGTGCCTACTTGAATCTTGTTGAAAAGACACATTGGAAATTCTCAAAAATATTCTCCTGGCTCTTGAAGTAAAACTATTTCATAGGCATGCTTTGACTCTCATCCTTCACGGCTACTTCCTTCTTTTGACAACATCTTCTTAAAAGCATTTTTTTAAAAACCATCTTTTCCTGTGTTCTGTGCTCTTTCCCTCACTGTTCAGTGCTATAAAGGAGCTGCTGTGTTCATGCAAAATAAAGTGCAGGCAGGGTTCGCCAGGAGACAAACCTCACCAGGAATTTGAATAGAGACAATTTAACGTAAAGTATTATTAACCAGTCAAAAGTGTTAAGTACTAAAAAGGGTGAAAGAGGATTCTGAGGAACAGGTCAATGGCAACTGTAGGGAGTGGTCCTCTCATCTAGGGCCGAGGGACTGGGCGAGTAAGGAACTAAGAATTCGGAAGAGGGATCCTCTCTTGCCCCACAGAGGTTGAGAATTAGACCTCATGGGGAAGGCTGGGTTAGCTGCTGCCTGTGGTGGACGAGCTCACTGGGGTGCTGGCCGGCCAGAGCTGTTCCACATGAAGCCCCTGCTGGAAAACCAGCTGGTCCCAGCTGTTGAACAGGAAGTCCCCCATCGTGGTGCCAGAGGGCCGGGCTGGGCAATAGCGTGATGCACACTGGAGTCCTGGAGAAACTCCCTGGAAAATCTGTACCATTGGGCCTCCCACACGTGGCTGCAGTGCGCTAGAAGCTGGAGAAGCCCACCGGAACTAGAAAGGGAAGCCCCTTCTTCCACTGTGCTCCCCCCTAGCTTTTTCTGTTGGCAAAGCCTAACATTACACCGGCTGGCAAAGGAGAAATTTACAGGGTCCAGCCCTGGTGGCACAAAGCAGAGCAAAGAAAGGTAGATTTGGAGTCAACAGTCAGTAAATTGATAACTGGCACGGATGAGCTCTCTGAGGACCAGATAAAAGAAGGAAGGCATAGTTTTAGTATTGTTCTCTCTCACCTGGTCAGAAATCCAGCAGACTGGAGTAGCAGGGAGAGAGCTAGAGCCACAGTGTTGGTGGCAAGGACCTTCAGCTTTGTGCTGATGAATTTCTTTTTCATTCTTGTTTGACTACCCAGGGGTGGCCGGGACAGGGGCCCTTGCTCAAGGGCACATGGTGCAGACGGTCAGTATCAAGGGCAGACTGGGAGCGCACACTCTAGAGGGTTTCCCAGCCAGGGGCCTCCCTGCCTGGATGCTTCTAGAAAGGGGGCTCGGAGAGGTTCCCAACTGCCCTGCAGTTATGGGCATTAACGAGCTTCTGCTGGAGGCTCTTGCACTCCTGTACCTGGAATCTGCATATACGGTCAGCCTTCCCCACAGACAAGTGCTATTTGCTCTTTTATGAAATAGAAATGCTTGAAAGTTCTGGTGTATGAAGTTACCCCTTCTAACTTCCTTAAAGGACTTAACTTTTCCTGTTTTTTTATATTCTTCAGGTTACTTTAATGATACTATGTTAGGAGGCAGAGTTATACGTGTGTACTTAATACACCAGAAAGTCTCATTTCTAAATGTACCACAAATCTGTTTTCCTGTACTTGTTTTAACTTTATATTAAAAAGTCCAGTCTTCTTAGTCTGTATTTTCTATGCCCTTTCTAATTGATTTTAGAACTGTATGATGCCATCTCAGGGCTAAAAATAAACTGCATGCTCTAACTGTTTAATTTTTATGAGTGCCATCTATACATATAGTGTAGCCAATCTAGCATCTTAAATAGAACTCTTCACCTGGAATATTCTGTGCTTGTCAGTTTAGTTAATTAGCATCACACTGACTTATGGATTTAGAAACATTTGGGTTCTGCTACTTCATTTTTTTCTGGCCTGCAGGAAATATATAAGGTTCATACAGAGAGTTTTCTATTTTAGTAAGCCCATTTACTAATTGGTAGAACATGACATTTGTGTTACTTAATACATTAAAGCAGAGGAGTTAGGAAATTGTATAAAACAAACAAATTTGATATGAAATTTTAAAAAGTGACAGAAAATTTCTCACTTTGGCTGTTGTACAGTATTGGTATGAAAAGATTCAAAAGCAGTAAAATAAAGTGAGGGGCTTTATACAGCGTGTGGAAATAAAATAAACATTATAATACTTAAAAAATAAGCCATTCCACTTGCCCTTGACCCATCCTTTGTCCAGTATCTCCCGATGTTTCCATTTTCTCTCTGGGCTGTGTTGCCAGTCCAGCTGGACCCTGTGAGTCAGAGAAAACCTCTGTCCCTGGGAAGGGCTGGTTTGCAAACTCCAAGGCTGGGGGACTTCTGGGAGAAAACAGAAATCCAGACCTACAGAAGGAAGAAGAGCTAGCTCTACATTTTGTTGGGATTAAATCCATTGCCTTTTTGTAATTTCTAGAATCAGACTTTTTTCCTTTACTAAAAAATTAGGAACCGTACCAGTTTTAATCCTCAGGTGTCTCTTCTCTGCTCCTAGACAACGGGTAGGGGTGCACCACCAATCACTTCCACAAATACAGCTCCTGGGGGGATTAGGACCCATCTGCACAGGGTACTGGGACCCAGTTAACGGGACTGCATGCTCTCTTGCTGTTTTTTTTTTTTCTTCTAAATTAGTCTTCAGTTTCGAAATGGAAATGAAATGGGAATTAAGTAGTGGCCTTTCTGACTTCAGTTAATTTTTATACATCTCTGAGCGGAGAGGGTCTGGAACAGAGGACTGGTAGGAAGGGGATGAGCTAAATGGATGTAGATCTTGCATCACCCATATTATAAATCCAATAGATAAATTTTCTGAAATACAAATTAGTAGTGCAGAAAATATGATAGTCAAGGAAAACCTTGAACTAATGTATAAATTTTATGTAAGTAATATCTCTGTGCTTTGTTGAATAAAAGCTTTAAATTTTTGATAGTCATATCCTTCAATCACTTATACTATTTGTGGATTTTTATCTTATTTAAGAAGGCCTTCCTTATCCTAATATTAAAAGAATTCTCTGGTGTGTTCTTCTAATACTTGTTTAATTTTTCTCCTCAGTTTCGTCTCTTTATTTTTTTGTAGAATTTATTTCTATGTATCATGCAAGGTACAAATCTGTTTTTTTCTTCAATAAATGTCAGTTGACTTGGCATCATTTAATAAAGTCTGTTCTTTTCCTACTGAGATAATATGCTACCTTTAGCATAAACTATATTCTGATTTTTGCTTTATTCTATTATTTGGTTTTCTCTTCTGTTTCAGTGGCTGTCAGTTATTGAGTCTCTACATTTCAGAGTTTATAAGAAATGTCTTATAGTTTTAAAATATGTTTTGACATTTGGACAAGGTGTTTTTTTCTCCTTATTAGACTTTTTCAAAATTTTGTTGATCTTACAGATTTTTTTTTTCAGTTTTAATGGGCTACAGAGTCAGTTTGATAAGTTCCATAAAAAATCTTGTGATTTTGATAGGAACCATATTCCTTTCACAGAATAATATTGAGTCTCTCCATCCAGTTTCTTATATTTTACCTGTTTATGTCTTCCCTTTATGTACTGCATTAAATTTTTATGACTTTCTTTACGTATTTGTTTCATTTCTATCAGTAGGTTTATTACTGGAAATTGGACACACACACATATTCTGAATACTTTCACCTTCTAATTGGTTGGTTGTGAGTAGAAAAGTTTTTCTATGATCACCTGGTGCTGACCAATCTGTTGCCTTATTTGCCTTAATATTTCTTTTCAGTTTATTTTCCTAGGTATTCCTTTTTAATGTTTGCACCTCTTTTGTTTTCTTGTTTAGTTGCCTTATTCAAGATCTTTGATACATGGTTGAGTTCTTAGTGGTGAGGTCATAGCAAATATGCTTGTCTTGCTTCTGATTTCATTGAATATGCTTTTGATACAATGCCATTTTTAGAATTTTTTTTTTTTTAATCATGAACTGGGGTTGAATCTTACCAAGAGCTTTTTTAACCTCTACTGAGACAATCATCTGGTTGGATTTCTGACTCTGTTAATGTACTGAATTACATGACTAGATTTCCAGATGTTTAATCATCGTTCATTCCTGGAGTAAACCATTTGTGGTGGTAGGATTTGGTTTTCAATAATATTATGCTTTCCTGCTTGAACAGGTCAAGTATATCCCCCCTCTTTCTACTATAATTTGTTACATACTTCTAAAAGTCTCTTCCACACTGAGTTATCCATTGTATTACATGTTGTATAAGAATTTAGAATTTCACTAAGTAGGGAATAAAAAAGAAGTATAAGTTAGAATAAGAAACAACCGGGCTCATACATTTTGCTCCTGGGGATATTGTAAAACACATATATCACATTCCTAGACAGACCTAAGATGGTGTTGGCTCAGAAATAATTTTTTTTCTTTGTGCGTTTTTTGCAGAAATGGAACTCGGCTTATTAATCATCAGTGTATTAATCTGGTGAGATAAGGATTCAAGTGACGTAAATGAGTTTATTCCAAGTGCTTAGTCAACACAACAATAAGAATTTGTGTCACTTGTACACTGGACTTACTGAAGGCGTAGAATTCTTAACATACGCCAGCTAAATTAATCTTCCCAGCAGGGGTGGGGGCAGGCAGAGGAGTTGTTGTGACCCTACTTTATGGGGGTGCAACAGGTTCCGATTAGATAAATGGCACAACCGAGGTCACAAGGCAGATAAGTGAACGAGTTAAGACTAGACCCCAAGTCTTCTTAACCTTAAGCCAGGATTCATTCCATCTCTGCCTTGGGATTTTTATTATTTATTTATTTATTTAAAGACCTTATTTATTTATTTGAGAGAGAGAGAGTACGAGAGGGGACAGGGTCAGAGGGAGAAGCAGACTCCCCGCTGAGCAGGGAGCCCAATGTGGGACTTGCTCCTGGGACTCCAGGATCGTAACCTGAGCCGAACGCAGACACTTAACAAACTGAGCCACCCAGGTGCCCTGCCTTGGGATTTTTAATGATGAAAAGTAGGCCCTCTCGGTGGCAGGAACGGGCACAGAAGCAAAACAAGTTGGGAACACATCCTTGCCCTCTCACAGCTCTCCCACTCTGGCTGGGGTTCCAGTGTGAGGAAGTTAGTGAGGACTCCTCAAGGAACACCTCCTCCAACATCATGGAGGTTTTCATTTTGAGCTGCCTTTTCTTTGTCTCCTAAATTAAGGTGTGTTCACTCAGCCACGGGGCCATGTGTCATTTTCCTATGACTACATTTGTTGAGCTCCTTTGGATCAAAGAATACACAGTCCTGTGCAGACAGTAATTTTCCCAGCCTGGCGACTTAGTGTGGGAAGGCAGGGAAGGAACTCAACCTGCGTATTGTGGCATGAAGTGGTGTCAGGGACAGGTGCCGGGACAACCTCAGAGCCAGCGAAGCAAGGACCGGGAGGACCCGGCGGCCTTCTCCACTTCCCGTGCCCCTGTGTTCACACCTGCATGCAGGCAGCTCAGCTGTCCCCAGCAGAGGCATCTGTGTCGGGATACCCCGATCTCCGAGAAACCCAACTGAAATGTGCGGTGGCAGATTTCTAGTATAATTAGCTCTCACTTGTGGCTGTCTAGCATAATTCTTCATAGAATTGCACATAATTCCTCATAGAATTGCATAGACAGGCTTATAGAAAGAATAACATGTTGCTTTCTTCCTCTAGAAAACGGTTCTAGGATAGCACGATGTTGGCTTTCCTGATGCTTTTGATAATTCAGTTATTTTACTGACTGTCGTGCATATATGAGGCTTCCAAAAGCATTGCTGGCGTCTCATGATGACATTAACTTTGCTGACATATATGCTGTGTAGTTCAGTCTTTACTACAATTAACTCTAAGATGTTAAAGGGTCCAATGAAACCATTCTGTGGCTATTCACATGAGTTTCCAAGTCTGGAATGGAAAGTCGTCCTTATTTTCCAAACTCTTCTTATATTGCAGTGGGATGCTAACAGCTGAGCAGGGAGGTGTGCTTGTCTCACTGAAGCCGAAGACTGGGGTAGAAACTGTATCTGAGGCATGCAGGGGGTAGGCCAGAAAGTAGGGACTGTCAGGCAGGGTCGGAGTTGGGAAAACCCATAGGCAGGGGTGGGGTGGGGTGTAAGAATCGGCATCTGTTGGCAGGTTGAGACTTGATGCCAGGGCAAAAGCTGGTTCACTTACAGAGGAGAAAGGGAATACTGTCCAAATGCCGCCTATCAGTGAGCTGGGAGGGAGCACCCCCAGGTGGAAGGACCAAGCATTAGATGCCACAGAGAGGGACCATTACCCAAGGTGGTAAGAAAGGTTGGCTGGGAAGAGAATCGGGAACCAGGTTCGTAGTTGAAACGACAATGCTTGTTAAGCTGGTAAATTGAAGTGGAGACAGAAATGAGAGACTGAGTATAGGCACTTAGTCCTAGAGAGCTGAGAACAGAATGAAGTAAGTGAGAGGTTCGGGTAGGCTGGAATTTCCAAGCTGGGGGCTTGGCTGGGACATCTTCAGCAAAGTGTCTGGTGTGTGCTGTTGGAGGTTGGAGGAGGCTGTCAAACGGGCTCAGAGGAGTTGGCCAGGTTGGCCAGGAGCCTAAGGGCCCAGGAGGAAGGATGCATCTAGAATTCAACGTGACCTTAAGAGTAAGAGGAAGGTTCTGGTTCATATGTAGAAAATTGCAAGAGGCCTTCACACCTACTCTAACAATGAGAACAAGCAACACAATCACAGATGTTTTTAAACCAGCGAGAGAGCCAAGGACACAAAGAAATATACATAAATTAAATTTCAGAAAGTGACAAGCCCTTCCTAGGAGAGAAGAAACTCAGGGCTGCTTTCATCCCTGGCAGAGTGGTAGGAAGAGCATGAATCTGTCACAAGCAGAGTGAGAAGAAACGAGCCCAACTTTTAACTAACTTTGGGTGGCTGTATGTTGGCTGGTGTTTAGAAAGCCAAGGATCCCCAGGCACAAAGCAAGCCTGTACCAGCCTCTGGGTCTTGCCCATGGGCCTTTAGCTGTAAAGCAGAGAGATCTCTGGAATCTCATCAGCGCTCAGATCTCAACTCCTGCTTAAAAGAGAGGCCCGATCCCACCCTTAAAGAAGCCCCTGGTGAATTTGATTCTAACTAAAGCTACAGTAAATCCGGACCCAGATCAGCTGTGGAGAGCTGACTCCGCACACCCCTCCCCAACAGGACCTTACCAAAGAAGGGGCGAGGCCTTTTCCGTGCATAAATATTATTAATCAGTCTGTTGTTCTTTGATACAAAATGTTCACCATAAAATAAGTTGTAAGATGTATGAAGAAACAAATGAATGTGATTCTTGCCCATGACAAGAAATAGTCGATGACAGAAGTAGACACATAGAGGGTCCGATTTTAGAATTTATCAGGCAGGATTTAAATGATTTCCATTTCCTGGAAAAGGCTCAAGTTCAGCAGGCATTTGGGGTCTGTTTCAGACTCATTATTTGTCCTTCACTGAAAGGCACAACATAAAGTCATGTCTTGTGTGAATCAGTTCACTCCTCTCCAAATGAAAGAAAATTGAAAAAGAAATAAAAAAGAAGGAAAGGTCAAACTGACTTCCTAAGGGAAGCATATTTAAAATATGCTAAGCATATTCAAGGATCAGTGGGTGCCATGCGGGAACAGGTATGGAATTTCAGCAGAGATGGGAATTTTTTTTCATGTTGGGGGAGAAGAGTCTAGAAAGTCAAAGGTCAGAAGGCAAAGACACTATTTGTAGGAGTGTGACTTCTTACCTAAGAGCAGAGTCTACTTACTCTGTGCCATGATTTTTATACCCCTGGTTGTAATGTGTGATTTCTCCTTGTTAATTATGAAAACACCGAAACAAAGAACAACAAAGGAAAAGAAAGCAAAGCAATTTCTGGGCTGGAGATATCAGTGGTCCAAGAAGCTAGGCTCACAGCAAAATCCTGGATTGACTTCCTTTGTCCTAGGAGTAGGTACGTCTGTGATTTTCTGTGCGATGCACGCATTAGGTAATAGTCTGTGTCTTTTTTTCCTCAGCTTTGGAGAAGTCACTCATTCAAAAGGGCAGATGCACCACAAGAGAATGTCTGAGTTCCAAAGCCCAGAATAGAAATAAACATCTATAGATATTTTGAGAATATCATATTTTCTTTACAGCTTTTTTTTAAAAACATGTAACAGATTAAGGTTCATAGCCAGGGGCATGTGCTTTTTGTATAAGCCCATCATCTGGGCCTCTTTTCTGAAGTTTTCTCGATGAAGACCCCACCCCCTTTTTTTATAGCATTAGAAGTACTGTCATGTCTCTGCCAAGAAATGTCAAAGGGTCCTTTTGGTATCATTGAAAAAGTTGAGTAAACTATTTTTTTCCCAAGCTGCATTCTTCTCTTCCCTTAGGAAGTCAGTTTGACCTTTCCTTCTTTTTTATTTCTTTTTCAATTTTCTTTCATTTGGAGAGGAGTGAACTGATTCACACAAGACATGACTTTATGTTGTGCCTTTCAGTGAAGGACAAATAATGAGTCTGAAACAGACCCCAAATGCCTGCTGAACTTGAGCCTTTTCCAGGAAATGGAAAAAATGCTTCTCTTTATTTATCTGGGATTATCCAGTTTAAAATTGGTCTTTGTCACCCATTTTTGTGCTTTCCTGTTCAGCTCTTTAGAATAAGAGCATTATATCTTGATTAGATGTTTTTCTTGGGGATGGACCCAACCAGAGAAAATTCAGTTTGAAATTAGGGCCAGCTCTGTAGTTTGCAGGGCCCAGTGCAAAATGAAAGTATGGGGTCCCTTGTTCAAAAATGATTAAGAATTTTAAGATGGTAACAGCAGAAGGTGAAACCAAGTGTGGAACCCTTCTAAGGTGGGGCCCTATGCAACCACACAGCTTGTATATGCCCATGAAGCCAGCCCTGCAGTTAGGATGATCTCAGCTTCTGGTTCCTTAGGACATTGTTGGTTTTTCATAAAACTGATCATCTGGATATTCTAGAATCAGGGTGTTAAAGGAAATTTAGGAGCCTAGTTGTTAATGAAGGATGTATGGCCAGGATGTAAGGCTAGGCAGATTGTACACGGCACAATTCAAGGGATAACCATTCACATGCTGAGTCATCATAGATTTAGATGATTATTGTGGCATTTTTTTTTTCCTGGCACATGGCAAAAAAGTGTCTCAAGGAAGAAGAATGGCTTTCTTCTGCTCAAGATGCTATTTAGGCAAGTAGTAGCTGCTTTTACCAATTTCCTTTTCCAAACTATCCATTAAGATTTTCTCTTTCCTATATAGATCTAATTTGTCTTTGTGTTTGTAAGTGCCCACTTGACTTCATAGACCTGTATCTCTGTCTTTTCTCCTTTGTCTCTTCTCTTTCCTGTTTTCTTCCTTCCCTCCACACCCCCTGCTCTCTCCAGCCTTTATTTTGCTCCCAGAAACCCAGATCTATAGAAAGTCTCCTGAGACACTGGCATTTGAATCTTCGGTTGAATTCTATTCAGTTTGTCCCTTTTCAAATCCTCAATTCTAAATGGGAAGGGGGAGATCTTTCACCATTTAAAGGAGATCCTGTGAGCAGATGGTACCCTTAGAGTTTATAGCTTAAAACGGAGTCATATATTTGAAGCTGCATCCCTGGGGAGTTTAGTCACTAACAGTGAAATAGGAATAAAATCCCCAGGAGGACAGTCTGATTCCCAGGCCTTCAAGGTTAGACCTCCGACACAGGTCCTCTGAGCTGGGGGGCATCTTGGAGATAGAGGTTCGACTTTGCAGGGCCCCATGCTATTGGAGCTGCTGCTGTAAACCTCACTGGCAGCCCATCCAGTGCTCCAGGTTTCCCTCCTGAGCCGGTCTGGGGTCCATATAATTAGGGCCGACCCAGGGGCTGGATGGGGACAGTGACAGAGGTGGAGGTAGCGGACTCACGGCAGGACGTAGTGTTAACCGCACCCGGTCATCAGTCATCCTGTTCTCCCGGACAGCAGGGGAAGGAGGGTGTCCTTTGCCTACTTGTTCTCTCCAGAATGTAGACTTCTTCACTTCCTGGGCGCTGCCCTTGATGTTCATTTTTGCCCAATTTTACCTGCAAACGAAATATTCTCAACAAGGAAGAGGAGGCTTGTTATGAAAGCCAGACCATCTGTGGGGCCTCTTTTACTCCCCCCAGCAAAGCTGCGGTCTGGCTGCTTTTTAAAATCACTCTGTGCTTGAACACGAGCCGGCTTACTGTTGTTGCTCCAGAGAAAACGAAAGCTTCTCTGCGTTCTGCCTCAAACCCGATTACCAGGGCCTGTCCATGGAAATGACAGCACTGCCCCTCCTTGTATCTTCAGCAGGCCTCCAGACATCCCACACAGCAACCTGCCTGCTTACAATTCCATGGTGAACTTCGTGGGAAGGTTCCGCAAGCCTTCCTGTAAGGCTTAACATTGCACATCCTGGTCTTGTAATTGCCTATTTTAAACGTTGGTGTATCTCGAGATTGTAAGCCCTGAGAGGCAGCTACTCTGTCTTGATCATGTTGAAACCCCCACTCTCTGCCCCTGAATTTTGTACGTGGAAGGTGCCCAGGACAGAAGCTCGTTGGTGATGCTGAGACATTCAGCTCTCAGATCAGGAACAGGGGTGCACAGAAGTGCCTGAGCTTAGTTTTACCTGGAACTTAGAATAATGTGAGGCCAAATTCTGCTTAGTCAAACGCGACATCTGTAGCTACATTTCTCAGAATAGCCCAGCAAAGAGAACACGGAGACTCCTGCCAAGTCTGTTGATGTCAAGGATGACAACTCCGTATGTGGAGAAGCAGGAAGCCCCAGTTGTACTGTTCATTCTTGGTCCAGGACACAGAAGTAATGGAGGGAGAAGGATGAAGCCTCTGTGATATCACCTTCTTTTTTTCCCCTTCCCCACCAGACCAGGGAGAGAGGAAAACAGAATTTAAAACATCAAGGTAGCATCATCATAATTTTTTAAAAGCCCTAGATATCAGGGACACCTGGGTAGCTCAGTTGGTTGAGCATCTGTTGATTTCAGCTCAGGTCGTGGTCTCGGGGTCCTGGGATGGAGCCCTGAGTCGGGCTCTGTGCTTGGTGTGGAGTCCGCTTGGGATTCTCCCTCTCCTTCTCGCTCTGCCCCTCCCCCCGCTTGTGCATGTGCGCATGCTCTCTCTCTCTCTAAATAGATAAATAAAATCTTAAAAAAAAAAGCCCTAGTATCAATGTTAGGATGATCCTTTATAAAGGATCCCAGAAAGGTTAATTGGTAGCTTCTCTTGAAAAAGTCTTGGGAACCCATCATTTGGACCAATATGTATCTTCACTTTAAAAAATAGAAACTTTTAAGCCGTGGAAGCCCATAGTGGTCAGGTGTACGTAGGAGCTAGGTGTCGAGAACTGCTGGTTTTTCAGATGATTTGGTCGAGAAAACACACACACGCCCTCACACACAAAACACAATTTAAAAAAAAAATCTACTCTGGTTTCAAAATGTTCTAGTTTAGCCATCCGTGGTGTGCTGTTTACTTATTTAGCTGAGAAGCAGCACAGGTCTGTAGAGGAAATGACTAAATGAGCTGGGGTCCAGGAACAGAGAAGGTTCGGTCTTCAGACCTTGAACTGCCGTAGGGGCAGCTCTGATGCCCAGGTGCCATGTGGTCCAGTTCACCTGAGCCCTCGACGGGGCCTGAGTTTGCCTCCTTTTTCCCTAGATGGCCGTTTGTGCACCTGCAGAACCCACGGGCTCTGGCTGTTGACTTCACTCTGGAGCACGTCCCCACGTGACTCTAACCAAGGTGTTGACTGTCAACCCTTAAATTCAGGTGGTTCCTCAGAGGATGGGAAACTAGGTTTATTCTGTGCCTTCAAGAGCTTGGAAACGTGGCAGTGCTGTGGAGTTGGGGGGACATCTCCTGAGTCCCTTGGCACTGCTGGTCTGTTCTGAAATCGAGCAGTGACCACAGAAGGCCTGGGCTCTGCCCCCATGGAACTGATGTTCTGCTGGCCAGTGTAGACGCTCCTTGCTCTGCCACCAGGGAGCTCTGTGCCTGGGAGTAAGCAGTTTAACCTCTCTAAGCCATGGTGTTTTCATCTCCTAGAGGCAAAACTCAGATCTTTGGAAGGCTTTGTGCTCAAATCAAACATTTTCTCTTTGTTCCTCTTTCTCTCTCATTCAAGAGGCAAGAATCTGGTCATTGTGGTAAAGACCCAGGCTGGCTAAGAGTGAACACGTACAAGTTGAAGGATCCTGTAGGTAACTTGACTTTTTGCTTTGACCTTAAAAGTGCTTGGAAGGTTCTGTCTGATAAACAGAACAGAACAAAACAAAATGAAAGCCTGAAGCAAACTTACCTTAAGGACCTTTACTAAGCTCCTTTCGCTTTACCTCAGGAACAAAAACAACCAGTCGCAGTGTTGGCAGATCGTGAGGGAAAGGCAGAGCCTTACACTTAGCACAATTAAAACCTAAGCAGTCTACAGTTGGTCACCGGTGTTGTTAACTGGGTGGCCTTTGGGGCCATATTCTTTTCTCTTCTTTGGGCCTTTAGAGCCTGTTGCCATCCAGCCTTTTGTCTTCTTTGTGAAGAAAGAAAATTAATAGGCACGGAATCTGGCTCTGTTACAGGAATGCTTTTTAGCTTTGAGCACTGTTCAGACATCCTCTCAAGAAATGTCTGCTCTGTGCCTGGGCACTGTTTTAGGCCCTGGGCACAGAATGGTGAACAAGAAGCATCCTGCTCCCATGGAATTTATATTCTAGAAAAGAGAGGTAGGAGTTAACAAGCAAATGAAGAGATTAATCATTTCAGAGAATCTGAAAGTGCTGTGAAGGAAAGTGAAACAGGACGAGAGCCTAGAAATGCCCAGGGGTGGGGAGGAGGAGCTGTTTCAGTTTGGGTGGCCACACGGTTCTGTCTGAGGGGGTGTCCAGTGAGCCGAACCTGGATGATACCGAGGGGCCAGCCATCACTGCTTGTGCCTGCATTGGCCACTCATGGTATTTAATAATAGTTACAAAATAAACACAAATGTAAGATGGAGTAGCCCTTGAAAAATAGAGTTGGGTGGTTTCTCAGTTAAGTTAAACATAGAATTATTCTATGACCCAGCAGTTCCACTCCTAGGTATATACCCAAAAGAATTGAAAACAGATGTTCAAACAAAAGCTTCTAAATGAATGTTCATTAGCACTACTCACAATAGCCAAAGGGTGGAAAAAATCCAAATATCAGGGCGCCTGGGCACCTGGGTGGCTCAGTTGGTTAAGCATCTGCCTTCTGCTCAGGTCGTGATCTCGGGTCCTGGGATCCAGTCCTGCGTCAGGTGTCCAGCTCAGCAGGGAGCCTGCTTCTCCCTCTCCGTCTGCCCCTCCCCCTGCTTGTGCGCTCTCTCTCTCTCTGTCAAATAAATAAATAAAATCTTAAAAAAAATACCCAAATATCTATCAGTGGATGGATAAACCAAATGTGGTAATAAACCAAACTGGAATATTACTCAATTTTTTTAAGATTTTTAAATCTTTAAATCTTTTAAATCATTGTCTGATTCACCTTATCTGGTATGTCCAGAAAAGTTCAATCCACAGCGACAGAGAGCAGATTAGTCGTTGACTAGGGGCTGAGGAGAGTGGGGGATGGGAGTGCCTGCCAATGGCTGTGGGGTTTCCTTTCAGGGGAATGAAAATGTTCCGGAACTAGATAGTGGTAATGGTTGCACAACACGGTGAATGTACTTAATACCAGTAAATTGTACACTTTAAAATGGTTAAAATGTTATGAGCATTTTACCACAGTTAAAAAAAAAACAACTAAACCCAAGTGTGGTGTTTGACATCAGTCCAAACTGAGAGACATTTATATACACTTGAAAAATACCCTGAAAACTAATTGTATACTGTCTAGCTTAGCCCTTTACTTCAGGGAGGAAAGGTTTTATTTGGTATTTATTTAGGCCCGCGCCCTCTGAAATGGGGCTTTCAGGGACTTATCAAAATAGAACTGAATACAAATACAGGTGTGCAAATATGCAGGTGTGCACATCTCTCCAATGAATCCATTCTTTAAAGCTCTAAAGTATTTGGAAGTGAACAGGATGTGTTTTATACATGGGCCTCCCCCTGATGGACTCTCATCTCTAATCATTTTTATATGAGGAACATTCTGTTCTGTGAACTTGTTGACTATTCCTGGGGTCTTGGTGAAAAGAGAAGACTCTGGGGATGAGTGGGTAGGAGTGGTTTTCCTTATCCAGAGCACCCACCTTGGAATTAAAACAGGTGGAGATGGGGTGCCTGGTGGCTCAGTGGGTTAAGCCTCCAACTCTTGATCTCAGCTCAGGTCTTGATCTCAGGGTGGTGAGTTCAAGCCCCATGTTGGGCTCCATGTTAGGCATGGAGCATACTTAAAAAACAAACAAACCAAACAGGTGGCGAGGGTTTGGACAGGTCCCCCAAGATGAAGTTGAAGATGTGACAATAACTAGAAGTAGCATGGGGTCAGGGCAAGAACACCAGGCTGACACTCAGAAGGCCAGGTTTTAGTGCTAACTTGTGCCTCTAGCATGTGATTTCAATTCACGTATATGTGTTTCCTATAAAAATTAGTACCTTCATCGGGCCTGTTACCTGAAGTAAATACACTCGGGGGAAAATAAACCCCTTTGATCAGACTTTAAAATATTAGCCACAGCAGTAGTCCCATATTTCTTCATTGAGTCTGGTGTGTCATCCATCTGACATTTCTCAACATAGGAGAAACATTCTGTAGCCCAGAAAAATTACTGGTGACGTCCGGAGGGTTTTTAAACCTCTGGTAAGAATGACTGCTGTGCTCTTTTTTTAAGTTATTTCTCAAGTAATATTTATTTAGTGTCTCGAGTCAATATGACTCTATTCTTTCTTTGAGTGACATGAAAAAAATGTTTGCCAGGCCTCTTTGTTTCTTCTATCAATTCTTCTGATCTACAGTTATTAGGAAGGGGATGTATTTGTAGTTATATCTTTGAAGAGGTGGGTTTTGATATGTTTAGGCTTAAGTATAAAGTACTCACGAGTCTGGGTTAGAAAATGTTGGGACTCTCACAATTTCCAGCAATCCAGAATGTTCCATATATGTTCTCGCTTTCCAACCACTTGTCAGTGTCAGCCACCCACCTTCATCTCTCCCACAGACACTTTTCCTTCTTCTTTTTTTTTTTTTTGTTTAAAGATTTTATTTATTTGACAGAGACACAACGAGAGAGGAAACACAAGCAGGGGGAGTGGGAGAGGGAGAAGCAGGCTTCCCGCGTAACAGGGAGCCCAATGCGGGGCTCGATCCCAGGACCCTGGGATCATGACCCGAGCCGAAGGCAGACGCTTAACGACTGAGCCACCCAGGCGCCCCGACACTTTTCCTTCTTCTTCGTCTGCTTTTCCTACTGCACTTGATGTTAGAAATAAGCAGTGCTGTGTCTTGCTTAAGTATGTTTGAATTCCCTCATAAACACGTGAGAGAAGAGGAGCGCAGTCTGTTCTGTTTGTTTGAGGCCCATTGTCTGTTTTCGTTTTGACCCAGTTTCTTTTGGGACTGGGAGTAGAGGGAAAATTTAGGCCTCACCGGAGATTATCAATGGATGCTTTCAGGCAGCTCTCTGAAACATGTGCCAGAGAAGTAATTCCTCGCCTAGGACCCTACATTCACCAGAAGGAGTTTATTGTTCTCAAACAGGAGGAAAAATAAATCTTTGTAGTTTATTGTGAAACTTCCCAGTTTCCCTCAGCTACAAGGACCCTGATGGCAGGTTTAGGGTTTCATCTGCAGGTGTGAAGGCTTATTCTCTTTATCCCTCTTACAAGGAGGCCCGTCTCTGATTGGGTGTGGGGGTGAGAGCCTCACCAGCCTAATAAAAAGGATGTCGGTGACTTTCAGTGGACACCAGTATTTGAAGATCGAAAAAAGTCACCACTAAAGTCACCACTTACATCACGCAAGAAAGGTTTGAAAATCATAGAGATGCCTGACCTGGCACAGCTTTGATCGAGACGTGTACTCTGTAGTCTGAAGACATTCCTCAGAGGGTCCTTATGCAGAGAGTCTCTTCCTAGGTGTGCATATGTGTTTGAAGTGGAGAGATGTGTATGAAAGAGAATGAGGGAAAGAATCAGATAATGAAAATGGTCTCAGCACAGGACACTCCTGCAGGTGTCCCTGGGCTCTGAACATTGGTGGCAGTCACAATCTTGAGTGGCTGACCTGGCCTGAGCACTCACCAGTCAGAATGCCAGCTACATTGCTGGAGCGGAGTCCTGGACAACCCGTTTTGTGCCAGGCTTTCATTCTTCAGCAGTCGTCTTGTGGGGAGAGTGGTAGGCTGGATCCCATTGGAGGAGCCCAGGCGGCCAGGCTAGTACAAGGGGGAACTTAGGTATCGGGACAGTGGTTATTTATCAGCCAGTTGTGGGGGCATGTGAATATTCCAACAACCAGTACGTGAGAATGGTCGGGAATCTCTGTGTATCCAGACTTCTGAAGCAGTTCCTAACAAGATGGAACGTGTTGGTACCTAGGGCGGCTGTTGGTGGTGGTGGTGGTTGTTGTTAGATGTTTGTTTCTTGACTGGTATGCTTGCATGGGAATTTGCTCATACATCCTTGGTGTTCATCTGAACTGGTTAGCACCCCACCATTTGTCCTCAGTATTAATCTCTGTGCCTGTGACCTTCAGTACAGATAGCGGCCGACTGACCCCTCCAGGAACCCAAAACTATTTGAGTCCTCGCCTGCTCTGACCTCGTCTTACCGCGTGTTGGTGACGATTCCAGAGTGAAAGAATGCAGGGAAGTCACTGGCACTCCAAACTTGGTTTGTTAGGACTGTGCTGCCTATTTCCAGAAAAGGGCGAAAATGTTGGAAGTAGCCAAAAAAAGTAGTTGGTGAGATTGTATGTGCAGGGGCCTGAAGAGGGGTACAGGCCGGGTCTGGTTGTGTGATGGGTGACTGGAGGGGCAGTACTGGAGAGGGGTGGAACGATTGAGAAAGTTTGCAGCTGGGACGTCTGATCACCGTCTTCAGGTGAGGACCTTAGTGCTGGAAGAGATGCTGCTACCTTTCGATCTCATCTTAAAAGAAACTTTCATGTGCTCCGTGAAGAGATGCTTCTCCTTCTATTAGGTCATTGCCTTCAGAGCGATTTAATAGAATTTAAAAATAAGCACACGGTTGAATACCATAATGTGGTTAAGCAAGCTGTTTCTGACGGTGCGGGCCAGCCTTTCTTCTATTTGTGAGAGCGGCTTACATTACCTTACGCACATACTGAGCCACGGCGTGACTACATGCTAGCCCCAAATAATATCAGCACTTAAGGTGGACTGTTTGAGTGGGTCCGCAGGGAAATATGTTTTCAGCAGGATCCCTCACGGTGCGTGAGCCCTCTCACAGCTGGCTTTGTACCATTACATCTCCTTCTAAATACATTTTCTTCTCTTGATCCTCATGAATGTCATTCTGAACTAAAAAATTTGCTTTCTGTGGTTGAGCGTCAGTGTTGCATTGTGTTTAACTCTGACATGCCCTTCACGATAGAATTTGCTAGAGGGTCAGAGTAGGGTTGGAAGCGCCAGTGTTACTGCTCACCTCTCGTTTTCAGGGTTTGGCTGAATTCAGTGTGAACACACAGAGACCTGCGGTAAGTGGGACAAAGCATCAGTTTTATTTAGGGTTCTGTGGTCATAGGTGAGATTGGAGAGCACAGTGGGGCCCCTTCCCTCACTGCCTGAACCTCGACTCTTACCCAGACCTCCCTCCTGGAGACCACTGGAAAAGCTGGAAGTAGAGAACAGAGACCTTCCTTGGTCTGCGGGACAGCAGCTCTGCTTGTGGAGGGTATGGCTGACTCTCCGGTCAACCGGCTTCAGGGGATGTGTCACATGGTCCTTGGTACAAGCCCCTCTTCTTCCCCAAGGAATGGCCAGGAGGCCTAGAATGCTTCCGTGGAAAAGCTCTGTCCTACAGAGGGCTTTGGGAATCCCTTCTCGAATGTACGAGGGTGGGAAGGTGGAGTTCTGCTTGCACCCCTTCTGTCCCAGCAGAGTTCATCTCAAAAAGTCCATTGGCCTTGTCTCAACTACATGGGGTTACTTGGGCCATGTAACAGCAAGAGTGTACAGAGAGGACCAGGATGCGACTGTGGAGCCAGAGTGCCAGGTTCAAACTGAGCTGAGCTGGGGACCCCTCTCCTGTGCTCCTATGGGGTAGCCCACTGAGCCCGCTCTTCTTCACGCTGACAGCATTATGTTCAAGTTCCTTCTCCCCCCAGACTGTGAGCTCCTTGAAGCCAGGGACCATGTGTTAGTCATTTTTCTATCTCTGTCTCCTAGCGTCCTGCCTGGAGTATATAGTCCGGCCTCCGTAAGTATCTGTGAAACTAAAATGAAAGGCAAATGAAGTCAGCTGCTAGAGGTCTTTATGTGGCAGGGCGAAGGGTATGGAGTTGAGTCTGTTTGTAGTTGGGAGCAATAGCAAGTTTTTGTGGAATGACATGATCTGAACTGGAATTGAAGACTAAAAAAAGTACTATTTTAGAAAAGCATAGACTTTTGAGATTTAAAAGGACCTTAAATGATTACCTAATCCATCTACCCATTCTAAAGCTGACCCTCTTCTGTAGCTTTCCTAGTAGTGGTTACTGGGCCTTTGAACACCTGCCCAGGCAGGCTATTTTATTTTCACAATAACCCAAAATATCCTCCATAGCTTAATCCCTAATTTTGTCCCTGGAGATTCCTAGACAGAGTATTGCTTCTTTTCCACATGACAACCTTTCATTAATTTCAAGACAAATGGCCATGTCTCCCTACCCACACTTGCCATGTGACATACCTAGTTCATTCAACCATTCCGCATATTTACAATTTAGAGTTCCTGCCCAGTCCTGGTAGCTATCCTCTGAATACGTTCCAGTGAGTGCACATTCCTCAAAAAAAAAAATACATCAGTAGAACTGAAAGGGATGTTCCAGGAATGGTCCAGCATAGAAAGGGTTTATTACCTCTCTAATTCCAGAATCCATATGCACATTAAATGCATCTTACCTTATTAGCTCTGCTGATGACCTTGACCCATCTCTGAATCATATTTAGCTTCCTGTTGATGAAAACATAGTATTTTCCTATGCTGCAGCTTAAGCCAGGTATCCACCAGCCTCTACTGATGTAGTTGCTTCTTTGGACCCAAGGAGAGAATATCACATCCCGCTAGACCTAACCCATCTCTCATGTCTGCGAAACGTCTCGGGCTCCATACCATGCCATTCTGTGTATTTGTTACCTTCCTCAGAACTGTGACCTCTAAAGATTTGATAAGGATACACTTTACTGTTACTGTCTTTACCCAAGTTCATAGGAAAATGTTGGGCTGGACAGACCAAGGACAGAGTCCTGTGGCAGGCTGCTAGGTGGACGGCAGCTTTGGGAATGGTTTGTGACAAGTTTTACATCCCTACCCCATAATTTGTAAGACTATCATAAGAGACCTTGTAAAATGCTGTACTTTGGTATAATCAAAGGGGAAAATGAGCTTAGGCAGATATGGCCAATTCGGAGTCCAGCTTTGCTGCCTCTTGGTGATTGCCGCTTGTTTTTCTGGCTTCCTATGAAAAATCCTTTTAATAAACCATTTCTGATTTTTCCCAAGATCTCCCAAGGTGACCGCCATACAGTTTTTGAATCTACCTTCTTCTTCATTTTGAAAACATGAATGACATTTGCCAGTCCCCCAACCTTTGGCATGTCTTCCATTTTCCATGATTACTCAAAAGTTTCTGACTGTGCTGGAGCACTGGTGGTCTCCACTGCTAGGACTGGAATCTCTAGGCTGTGGTTCTGGGTCGATGTTTAATTTCGCCTTAAGCCTGCTGTCTGATTTTTTTCCAGGCCTTGGCTGTTGGGACCAGACTTACTTCTTTTTCCAAGTTGTTACATTGCATGTGCAGAAGGAAAAAAAAAAACAATTTTATAGCAAAAAGTGTGCTTCTTCGAGTAATAGAGCTTCTTATAAGGATTCAAGGACAAGACTAGCAAAAATTGTTCCTCAGAAACACAGAACTGAATCAAGAAATGGCCAGGACTTGGAATTGGAAAATCTATGGCAACTCTGGGCCCTGGGCTTCTGGCTACTGGGGTAGCCAGTCTATGCCAAGAACAGACCCCACTCCTTTCTTTTCCTTTTCCTTTTTTTTTTTTCCTGTCCCTGGAGCTGACCTCAGGCTTAATTAATTAATTTATTCTGCTCAGGTCCTTTCTTTGCCTTGTCCTTTAGTGCTGTGATACCAAATAATGTAGTCACTCTTCTCTCCTTCAGCATTCACATTTCCTCGTCTTTTTTTTTTTTTTTAAAGATTTTATTTATTTATTTTAGAGAGAATGAGAGCACATGAGAGGGGGGAGGGTCAGAGGGAGAAGCAGACTCCCTGCCGAGCAGGGAGCCCGATGCGGGACTCGATCCCGGGACTCCAGGATCATGACCTGAGCCGAAGGCAGTCGCTTAACCGACTGAGCCACCCAGGCGCCCCTTTCCTCGTCTTTTTGACTCAGCTCAAACTTTGCCTCACCTCTGGCATTTTGTGGTCTATTTCTGACCCATTCTCTTGTCATGGGGGGGGTGGCTTTTAAGATGGTGTCTGCAATAATTTAGGGAGGGGTCTGCCCAAAGTCTTTGAGAAATTAAATCACCTGTATTTGTCCTAGAACTGAATATTTATCAGAGTAATGCTCTTCTTTTCCAATAGACATGGGAAAACTTGCTAATGTCTCTAACTCTTTGACAGTATTGTGAGCAGTCACAGCGTAAAAATCATGCCCACCATCTCTTTCTGAGGATAACTGCTCGCCATCAGATTCAGAATCACATTCCTTCTCTCTGAAGGATCTGAACGGAAAATGGGACTAGGGCCAGGCAAACAGGAGCAGGAGATAAAAACCCAGAGAGAAGCTGTCAAAGACCAGGGAAAGACTAGATGCTATTTTCCTAAGGGAAAGGAGCAAGGTTTGTGTCATGTCTCTCACAGTCTTTGGACGGATCCATATAATCATACGCGTCAATACCGTGTGCCTGTTTCATAGAACTTGGCTCGAGGGGAGGCAAAGTGGGACGTTCTGCAGGAGCGTTGGGAGTTCCACACTGTTTCAAAGACTACTCTTTCTTCTGAGGAGCTCTGTTTCCCCCTTAAGGAGACCCCTCCTTCCCATCCTTGCAGCTGGGCATCCCCTGGAGGCGTCCCAGCTTCTCTGGGATACAGAAGGCTGTCGGCCCGTTTTCTTCTGTGCCGGCCCCCGTTGGTGATGTTGGCCAGCTTCGCCTCTTGGCCCTTACCTGTGCTCTCAACCGTCCCATGTGTCCTGGCCCCCAGTGTTGGGGACTCCAGCGGGCAGCGGGTCCTGGCCGGGGCTCCAGGTGCTAGGCTCTGCACTCCTGCAGCTGCTACACCTGGGAGAGGACCAGAGCTGGATTTGATTCACTAACTATTGCCATTGAGGAAAAGAGACGCCAGTATAGAAGTGGGCTCACTTCCAGATACAAGGACGTGTGGGAATTCATGGCCAAGGAGCAGCATGAAGGGGTCCGTAGATGGAAAATTACCCAGAGGCGGCATCGAGGATGGGGGGATTCTTGCTGTGGTGGACTAGACAAGCCAAGGATCGAGCCCAGCGGGAGGCCTCACTGGGAAGAGGGCTTGGAGGAGCCTGCGTGAAGTTTGGTCAAGGAGAGAGTCTTCGTCAGCCCCCAACCCATCAGTTTTGTATTGTGTTTCTGGAACCACAGTTGAATTGGAGCTGCATCTTATTCTGGTCTTAAATGAGGTTCTTATCTCCCTTTAGTGTTAGTTGGTTATATTCTCCCAAAGAGGCACTGTGTGGGTTCCCAGTGGCTCAATCATGGAGAGAATACATCTTTCCGATTATTCGTTCGGGCTCCATGCACAAGTCTATAGCGGCGGCCGGGACTTGGGGGGGCGAGAAGGTTTTCCTGGGAGCAATCTGAATAACAAACAAAACAGTGCTCAAAACCACACCTTCCCGGCCCTCCAGTGACCAAGACATTGTTTGGGACCATCCTGTGGACCTGCCAGTCTCTTTCCTCGAGATCTGATATGCTAGGCCTCCCCAGCCCTTCCTGCGGACTAGCCGGGCTGAGCCTCAGCCTGCCACTGGCTGCAGACCAGCCACACCTGGACACCGCCTGGGGTCCACTCATGGCGCAAGCCAGACCTGCTCCCCACCCTCCCCACCCTTCTAATACTTGGAAAAGAAGAAAAGACACGGAAAACTCAGTGTACCTCACCCTGACCACCTGCCTCAAAACGAAGAAAGCTGCCTTTCTTTCTCAACTTTCTACAGTTCATACTTTAAAAAAATTAATTCTGACAGAACCACCTCAGGCCCCTTTCCAAAGAAGTGATGTTTTACGGAAGGTGATTGGAAAGAAAGGCACAAATTGGTGTTTACAAGAATTAAGATGCAGGAGTTAACCTGGGCCCTGGGGTGGGGCGGGGAGGGAGCTGGGGGTGCTGTAGGCGCGGAGAACCACAGCTGAGAGCCTCGTGGCCCCGAAACTGGGGGAGAAAAACAATTTTTGGTTCTCAATAGAAGAATGGCCATTTCTTTTGAGATTTACCAAAATTGCCACTCTTGGGGTTTGCACTCTTTTTCACGCACCATTTTTCTTTTTAAGAAAGTGCTAATGATTCGGCATCCTGGCACCTGGCTGCATCCTCCTTATAAATGTGGACTTTCAAGTCTTTACCGAAAGTCAAGAGAATTTCTTTTAGAAAAGAATTTCTTCAGGATCACCGTATTAATTCAAGAAAGCTCTCGCAGCTTTTATTGTTGCTAAAATCATATATTGTTTTTCACAGAATACCACCATTTGTTTGTATTTTCCCTACAGTTTTTGTTTTTGGTAGTTTTGTTCTGTCCTAGTGGCAGCTGAAGTGATTTTGAGTGTTTGCAGCGTGATGTTAATTAACCAAATGTTTCAACCTGGAACTTTAAACACCTGGGCCAACATAAATCGCTCTGAATCGGTGTGGAAATCTTGGAATGGTAGATGTTGAAGATTTGGGGATAAAACAGTGAGTAGATGGTGAGAGGTTTTATGTTCTATTCATTTTTTAGGCAAAATAAAAACAGACAAGTAAGTGGCGGGCTCCTTCGCCGAGTTGCCTGCCTACTCATAGGGTAACCCGAGGTGGCTCCTAGCATCTAGCTGGGGTTTGGTCCACATTTGGCCCTACTTCCATCTCACGTCCCTATCCCACCTACCCTTGGGCTTGGTAAGTTTTAAAGCTTGGGTAGTTGCAAATGAGGAGTCAAAGCTGGTCGTGGGAATTCCTAGGGTGTCAGGTGAGATTTCGCGACCCACCTCCTCCCACTTGTCCTTTCCTCCCTCTGGGGATCCTGACCAACAGAGCATATACAAAAAGAACCGTATTCAAATAGAAAATGAAAGACTGTTTAATTAGCAATCAAGCAGGCACCTGATTACCTCACACAAGAACGGGGGTGTTGGTAGGGCCGAAGTGAGTTAACATGGGTGTGCCTGTCAACAGACCCATCCTTCCTTCCACCCAGCCTAAGGTGCAAGAGCTAAAACGGATTGAGAAAAACAGTTGATTTGTCTACAGCGGGACTTTTCAAAAGCAGCACTGACATTTTGGGCCAGGTTGTTCTCTGTTGTGGGGCTGTTCCGTGCAGTATAGGATGTCTGGCAGTCTTCCTGGCCTCTCCCCACTGGATTTCAGTAGGGAAATTCATCTACCCGTCTTTTGACAGCCGAAAATGTCCCCAGGCATTGCCAAACCTCCCCCGGGGGGTAGAATTGCCCCCAGTTGAGAATTACTGGCCTATGGGAAACAGACCCCAACTGGTCTGGGTTTCCCAGCGATAACCAGGGTTATGAAGCAGAAGCTGAGTCATGACCCATGAGGAGAGGACCTAGAAGTCTTTTTAAATCGAGTGCAGAATGTGATTGAAGCTCTTTCAGACATTGGTTTCCAGATGTTACATATTAGAATCATCTGGGCGCTTTTAAAAATCCTGATGCCCTGGCCACGCCCCACTGTCAATTAAATCAGAATCTTGGGGAGGGGGAACCCACACCATCGGGGTCTTTTAAAGCTTCCCCGGATTCCACCGTGCAGCCACATTTGAGACCCAGTGCTTTAAAGCACAGTCGCTAGTAAGACATGGCCACATGGCCTGGCTGGCAAATAGCCTGCGTCACTGAACAGCTTCTTGCTCTTGCTCCATATAGCTGACTAGACCTCAGTGGATCTCAGACCTCAGCATGCAGCAGAATCACCTGGAGGGCTAGACACTAAGAAATCTTTCTGATTCATTAGGGCTGGGCCTGCGCCTGATGTCTGCATGTCCAAGAAGTTCCCAAGTGTGCTGATCTCCCTGGACCCTGAAGCTCCTTTGAGAGCCCTCGCTAATGAGGACCGGTGGGTCCACTGTCCCCAGTCAGCAGCACCACCCATGACAGACCCAGAGGTACTCCCCCAGCATGCTCGTCCCTTTAAAGCAGGGCTGCCTGCCCTCGTCTTGCCTCTCGACCCACAGATCTTCCCACACAGTTTGAGGTGGACTGTCCCTGTGTTTGCTGTCTGCCCACTGGCTTTGCAGAGTCAACTTCTCACGGACGGTCCTGTGACCCTGGCAGCAGCTGTTTGGACAGATTTTGGAAGAAAACAGATATGTCTTGGGAGATAGAGTCGGCCTGAACATCGGACTGGGAAGCCAGAAGTGGGCTCTCGTCCAGGCTCCAGCACAACCTGGTGGTGGGACCTTGGACAAGTCGCTACACTTATTCCGCCTTCATCTCTCTGGTCTGGGGGAGTTAAACCCCACGGTTTGTCAGCCTCCTTCCGGTGTCGCTGTCCTGTGACTGAGGAGTGCTATATTCTGTAGGCGACAGACCTGTGGGAGCCCGACTGCTCCAGCGAAAGAAGCCTGGGCTTCTTGCCATATAGTTAGTAAGTCCGGGTAATACATTGGTTGGAGGAGGGAAAGACAGGTGTTTGGGCATCAGTAGGGAGTGTCTGGACACCTCTCTGTTTTGCCCTTCAGCGGCAAAATAATACTGCAGTGGGCAGCTAGCAAAACATTTTCTTCATTCAGCCAAGCCCTTGAATGCTCCTCCTCACAGCCAGTTTTTATATATGCAAATATAGCTTGCTGGATGAGTGTGCTGGGCCGTCCGCAGGGAGAACTAGGTGGCCGGTCAATTCCGTATTACGCAGGTAGTATGTGGAAGCACCCCGGGTATTCTTTCCTAAAATCTCCCAAAAAAGGCAGGATGAGAGCCAGGCCTGGTGCCCAGCCCAAGTTACGCTGCTTTTCCTTTTTCTGTCTTCCCCAAATTTGTGGGAGAGTCATGGCCCCCCACATTGTGGCGGGCAGCTCACAGCGAGAGAAGACGGGGTCATCAGGCAGCTTGTCAGCTGTGCGTGAGGCTGCCCTGGAGATCACGGGACAGGGAAGCAGGTGAGCAGAGCTAGAAGGGAGCCCAAGCTGTCTTCTTCCTGATGTTTCTACAGACGGGGACACCTGTCTGCATTACGTTTAATGCAGGCAATGGCCGGGCCCACGCCTTTAAGAAATAAGGATTAAGGAAGCTGTGCAAATGTAGACTTCGAAGAAAAAGAATGAACAAAAGGGCCCTAGAGAGTTGAATACATGTGGCTAAACTCTGGCACAAGCCAGAGGGCCGGTTATCTTTATAATATGCACATAGCCGTGCTTTACAGAGTGGATTCCCGTGCCCACTCCTCAGATAAAAACATTAAAGGAACATGTCCAGGAAATTCTTTCTCCTTTTAATCAGGATAAAGCAGCCTATTGAGACCTGGACAAGTGTATTGGATTTCACCTTTAATCTCCCACACATCAATCTCTTTTACAAGAGGTCATTCTCTGAAAGGTACAAGTCAGGAGTGCTTTGGCGTGGAGTTCCAGAATGGCCTTTATCATCTTGATGACAGTTTTTCCAATTTAGTTAACAGTGTATTCGGTTGTAAAACTACAGTGACTCATGTAATTAGAGGTTTCCTTCTGTGTCAACAGAGAGGATTTTTGGAACTTGGTAACAAGTTGGACAACTTTTCTGCCACACTTCAAAAGAAGTAGTCGATCATGGGATAATATTTTTAGAATGTCAGAACTGGAATATGGCTGGCTGCTAATCATCCTCAAATAAAACCCTTGATTAATTACAAAATGAATTATCCAAGAGTGACAAAATTTACTTGGGCCTCATTAAAGTTCTACCAGGTCACCTCTTCGAGGCCAGGTGAACAGGAAGAGGGAAAAGATGTTCTCCTTCACTAATGTTCCACTTAAAGACACAAACAAAAACCAAAAGCTACAGAATTCATAACAATGGACGGGAGAGCTTGTAAAACTTTTATCCAGTGAAGTGGTTTTTCTTTTGCCCTTCCTGGATTTTGTGTCATCCTTGAATGTGGGCAGCTGAAAGGTATGTATCAAATATTCCCGAACACCAAAGTGAAATTTCTCTACAGCTGTCATAATAATAGTTCATTAAATAAATGTGGTTTTTTTTTTTTTTTTTTTAAAGCTTGACTATTTCATGAGCATAAATGAATCATAGCAACTCTTGGAAAGATACTGCAAATTAATCAAGTGACCCCGGGGCAGGATGAAAATCTGAAATTTGAAGTTCAAGAGAATTCCAGCTATGATTCCCTGGTCAAGGTGGTCATCTCTTTTTCTGTTCCTGAGAAGGTTTTTGTTTATCTCCTATTGCTTGGGTCCTAGGTAAAGGTAATGCCTGGGCCTGGAGAGATCTACCAGGATCTACTATTATTCTGTGTGTATGTGGTTGCCTGCAGCACTCGACATAGTATCTGGCTTATGAGATATTCATAATTGGCATATTTATGAAACATGTGTATAACATTTATTAGATGCCAGCTACTTTTTTAGATAAAAGATTAACTCACTTAGTCCTCATGGTAACCCTGTCGGATAGGCAGGCACTTTTATCTGATTTTGCAAACAAGAAAATTGAGGCTTGGAGAGGTTTGACCTTGTCCAAGGTCACAAAACCAGGAAGTGACAGACTGGAATTTAAATCCCAGGCCTTGTGATTTGGGAGTCTGTGATCTGTGCTCATGTGTGGCATCTCTCAGTAAATCTTTGTAGAAATGGAAATAAGTCTTATCTATGAAGAGTTTATAATGCAAATTCCTGTGTCATTTCATGTGATCCTCAAAGTTACCAGTAAGGAAAGCATAGCTCTTTCCATTTTAGGAGTGACAAGACTGTGGTTCGGACAGGTGGATGATTTTCCCAAAGTCCCCTGGCTGGGGAGTTATGGGGACAAAAGGTGGGAACCTGGATGCCCCCCGGCCTGGGCTCTGGCTCAGGGTAGTAGCTGCCCTGAGCAGGAATCCCCCCAGCCTGCTCCCCTTACTGCCAGCCCGCCTCCTTCTGGTTTCCACTTCTCCTGAGTTGGAAGTTAACTCCCGGAGAAGGAGTGTGGAGGGATGTTTGCGTCAGTGAGGGTTCCTCCAAATACCAGCTTTTCAGTCATTCCTCCTGGTGCATCACCCTAGTTTTTCTCCAATCCCTGCCCCGTGAATGGCTAGCAATCACTTAGTGTGGGAGTGGATCTGGGAAGTCCAGGTGAAGGGAAACATTCTCTGGGGCTGCTCTGTTTCCTGGGTACCTATTTAGGGTCTGGACCTCAGTGCTTCAGGCTGCAGTCTGCAAAGTAGCGGCCACTCTGTTTTCCACAGTAGCACTTTTGAGCCTCAGGGTGCAAACTGCTTGCTTGTTTCAGGCCTCTACTGCCTACTGACAGAAACTGTAATGAATTTGGGCTGATTTCCCCATTTCTTTCCCAAGGGGAATCTTACTTTCAGTTCAAGGTGTCAGTCATTCTCAAAAACCTGATCTTTAGGTATACACACCTATGTGTTTATATTTCATCTTGTTCCACAGAGGTTGAAGTAAATGAAAGGAAACATAGAACAGTAAGCTGAAAGTAGAAAATAAGGATGAGAGAAGATAGAAATTAGAATAGGGCAAGGCCTGAGATGTGACTTCTAGCTTCCCAGCCAAAAACAAACAAAAATGAAATGCAAAATGCAGTTAATTTTGGAATTCTTGGAAAGGAGGAGGAGAAAAAAAGCCTTTAAAGGAAAATTCTCACTTGAGGTTCCTTTCAGATGGTAATTTCCCATGAAAAGGGTTGTAGGCACTGTGGTGATCAAGGTAACCTTGAATCTTCCCATCTAGCAGGCGAGACAAGCAATTTGAAACCTACAGATCAAGAAGCTCAAGGGCA